>NC_067399.1:203317943-203420443 GCF_016432865.1 Antechinus flavipes | reverse complement strand
AGGCTGGCAAAAAATATTGGGAATTTTGTGGTCAAATGCATTTGGCTGTGTGAAATATTTCATATTCAACAACTCTAGCTGATAAACATTTGTTAAGCATTTACTATGTGCCAGCCATTGTACTTGTTACCTAGGAATATGAAACAATCCCTGCCCTCATGGAGTGTATATTTAAGTGGATAAATGGGAATGTTATGTGATGAGGCAGGTTTTGAAGGAGAGATGATGAGTCTTGTTTTGATCATGTTATCTATAGTGTTTGGGGGACATCTGGATAGATAAGTCCAAATTTCTTATCTTTCCTCTTTTCTCTTCCCTTCCCTTTACCTTCTTTTTTCTTCCTTTTTTTTCTCTCATTCTGCAAACCAGAGAGAAAATTTCACATTTGTCTTTTTTTTGGGGGGGGGGGTAAAAAGGTCATTATTTTAAATGATCACCATTGAAATATTTGCTAGCCATTACTATGAGATAGATGGTTTGATGGGAAATATAATATTTAATATACAGTTGTGTTTTTTAACCTCCTAATGTCATAGGGTTTAGAGCTAGAAAGAATTTTAATTATTTAGATCATTTTACAGCAAGGAAACTGAGGCCATATGAAAATGAAGTTACTTGAACAGAGACAAATTTGGAGAAACAAGAAAAACTGGCACATTTACCGGAAAACGTGCAAACCTGTTAACTCCCCACATTAAAGGCATCTGTGGTATAGTGTGGGACTCCAAAGTTGATTCGGGTTCTATTCCTAGCACGGTTACTTACTACCCTCTCTTTATGTTGGTGTTTCCATCTGTAAAATGGGGCAAGATTTTCTTTCTTTCACTTTACAATAAGTAATTGGTGGTGTTATTTTAGATAAATAACTTCACATTGGAAATACAGTCTCTCGAATATTCCTATGTATGAGTTGGGGTCTCAGTTTCTTCCTTGAGGTTCTTTGACAGCTTGTGCTAGTGGTTATAAATATTTTTCCATTCTCAGGATAGATGCCAGCATGGCACAGTGGGCAATGCTCTGAACCCAGAGGAAGAATACTTGGCTTTGAATTCTTGCTGGTTCACTTTACTGCACTGCCTTTGAGTGAGGGAATTCACCTCTAGGAGTCTTGATTCCTCAACTGTAAAAAAGAAATAAGAATAATAATATTAATAATAATTACTAGCTCACCAATCTATCCCAGAGGTTTATTGTGAGTAAAGTGTTTTATAAACTTTAGATTGCTGAAAAAATGTGACTATTTTTGTTTTTCTATCCCTAGTGACTAGTTTGGTCCTTGCATACAGTAGGTAACTAATAAATATTTGTTAAATTGAAAGACATTGTTATTGTTACCATTTTGATTTACTCATAAAAAGACTGAATGGGTCTACCTGTGTTTCCTAGTTACAGGTTTAAGTATTGTCATTGTCTGCTCCATAGTAATGACCTTTTCAGAAACTGTGACTTGAAAATGGTAACACCTGCAAGAAAGTTTTGATGGAATACAAGTCTGAAAAGGCTTCAGAAAATTGTTCTGTATTTTCTTTCTTGTAAAGTGGTGGTAAAAAGCTTTGAGTTGCAATAATTCATTCCCTTTTGAAGTCTGTTTTAGGTAGATAACATGAAGCATTTGCCGTGCTGGTTGATAGCCTAATGCATGAAGCATGACATTCCTCCTCTTCCCCCCAAGTATACTGAATTTTAGGAACAAGCAGCTTTCCCAAGCTGCAACTGTAAACAAATGTTCAGCTTGACCAAGCCATTTAGGCAGCAGTGTCCAAAGTGCCAAAAAGGAATCTCCAGGAATTAGGGAAGCAGATAGAGTCATGGCCCTATGAGAATAAAGCAGAGACTTTACCACCAGTTGCCATGCTCTTAGTGAACTCCTCAGTGAGGTGAGGAGCACTGTTAACAGAGAGCTGAGTTTTCGACTTAGTACTGGGTCTACTCATCTCATGTTATTCAGACAGGTTTTTTTTTTAAATTTTTTTTGAAGTCTTGGTCCCCTTTAACAGTTGTCAAACCTATGGCTTATTTTGTTAGAATCCTTACAAAGTGATAAGTCAGTTGCCTAATTTAGCATGGTACTTAGCAAATCCTCTAGCTCACTAATGTATTTAAGTACTCATTGGAGTTCACACTTTTGGGAGATTCACAAGTCAGAAACCCATAATCCCATTCTCAAATCCCATAATCCCACTCTCTCAGAGGAGGAGTCAACCTTTGGGAGATCATATATAAGATGCTGACAGAGGCTCAGTCAGTCAATTAGTTAGGAACATTGCCAGGAGTCGGAGAAGAGCACTCTGGGAGGAAGCCCACAAGCCCACTCTCTGAGGTGGAGTCAGATTCATTCCAATTTCCACCTTGGTGCTGGCTGGAGGCTGAAGGACAAACCTTTGGATTTGGAGACATTTGAAGGGAGCTCTTGGAACCAAGCAGAGAGATAGGCCACCACGAAAACTAACTGGGCTATTTTGGAGGAAGCAATAAAAGATCTGAACCTTTAATACCTGGCTGCATTTGGGGTGATTATTGATCTGAACTGAAACTAAGATTGCCTCCAGAAAACCTCCCCAAGAAACCCGCTCCCAGAGAGAACCATTATATTTTATAAAGAAGAGAACACCACATTATTTCTTGGAATAATGTTTTTAAATATATACAATAAAATGCATGATTCCATATGAAACTGATTACATTGAAATATATTTATCAAAATATTAAACAATCAAGTTCATAGATCTCAGGTTCTTAACCTCTTGCTTTAGAATTTTCCCCTCATTGACCTTTCTGAGGGGAGAGATGATTAGTTTTAACCAATAGTTGTAACCAATTTTGTATGTAATATTAAGGTTCTCTCCCCAGCATTTTGCCTTTAAAAATTACAATTCAGCATAGGAATGTCTAGATTCTTGGAGGACACTGAGAAAAAGTAGATGTGGGAACTCTGATATAAATTTTGAAGGGCTAAGGATAGTAATGAATTTATAGAAAAATTTCCTCAAATACCTACTTTTAAATTCTTTTGAGTAATTTTGACTCTCTTCTTCCTTGACTAACAAGCTCCTCATGACTTGAGTAAAGGCATATGGACCAAAATGTGTTTCTTCTTACCTTATCAGCTAACTAAAACAGCAACAGAGAGTGGAATTCTCTATGTTTGTGATTTTTTTTTTTTTTTTTGAGCTGACTTTCAGATTGGAAGTTCCATTTCTGCAGAGGTTATTTACAGTGCTAAGCCAAGTATGGATGCTTCTAAATGTGTAAGGAAATCATAAAAAAACACAGCACTAGAGAGCTAGAAAGGACCTTCGAGTTAGAATCACAGATCTACAGAATGTTAGAGCTGTGGAGCAGTGATACTCAAAATGTGGTCCAGGAATCCTGGAGTCTCTGAAACCCTTTCAGAGGATCTACAAATTAAACAATAATTTTTATTTCTCATATGGTAAATATTTATAAATATAATCTGCATAAACAATAACTCTTTTAACAGATCCTTAATAATTTTTAATAGTATAAAAGATACTGAGAACAAAAGTTTGAGAACCATTGTTATAATGTAGCTGAAAGATCATCTAGTCCAATTGCTTCATTTAACAGAGAAGGAAAATGAAGATTACCCAACAAATGATAATCAGTTAAGGGCAAGAACTTCAGCCCTTCTTCCCCCTTACTTTTCAGCTTTTTCTCCCCTGCTACACTGCATTATTAATTATAAAAATTATGATCATAATGCAAATTATTCTGGTAGCATGGCTTTGTGGATTTTAATTTCAGAACACACTATCATTGTAAATCCATTGAGGTTGAGTGTTTTAGCTTAGGAAGGAAGTGTCACTTCCCTAATATTTTAACAACTTAAACACAGTCTCAAATATCTCTGGCAATTTCAGGGCTCCCTGGTATATGCCTGCATTGACTTGTTCTGTTGTATCACTCTCTTATTAGGATGATTAGCTAGAATGCTAGATGTTTGTCATTCTGCTTAGCAAAAATTTGGACAAAGAGGATGTGAGGTCCAGATTTTGTCTTCTGTAATGTTATACAAATCTAGTTATTTAAAAAGAGAAAATAATTAATAATAAGGAGCAATATCTGTGCCTGAAATGAAATATTTTTGAAAACTGGCATGCCATATTTTCATTGCCCTTTTCCTATTTAACAAGCATCTCCTTTTTTTTTCCTACTCTTGCCCATTTCTGGTAGTTTCTGGTAGTTTCTGGTAGTAGGCAAAATGACCATTCAATCAATAATCATTAAATGCTTTCTGTTGGCCAGCCATGTACACAGTGCCAGGAATACAAGAAGATAAATAAAACTGTCATTGTCTTCAAGGATCTTACATTCTTTCTTTGGGGGGAAATAACCTGTATCCAAAAATACAAAAACTCTAAAAAGCAAATACAAGAGAAGAGATCCAAGAAAATAGCTCCTTCCATTCTTTGCATAAGTGGAGATGGGAGCACTGCAGAGGTTTTGCTGGTAGTTCAAGCTTGGTGCAAGACTTTGCTCCTTGATGGAAAAAACGATTATTCACCTATAAGAGTATGATGGATAAAGTTGTGGAAAGCTTAGGGGAGGGGAGATTTTCTTCTGGTTTAATGGAATATATACATGCCTACATATAGACCTATATGAACTAGAGTTGTAGTATATAGTTGTAATATGCATAAATCTTTATATACATACATACATACATATATATGTATATATATATATAGAGAGAGAGAGAGAGAAAGAGAGAGAGAAAGAGAGAGAGAGAGAAAGAGAGAGAGAGATGTTATAATACAGGCAGCTAGATGGCATGTGGACAGAGTGCTGGGCTTGGAGTCAGGAAGATGAGTCTTCCTGAGTACAAATATGGCTTCAGAAACTTATTAGCTGTGTGACCCTGGGCAAGTCACCTAACCCTGTTTGACTAATTTCCTTATCTGTAAAAATGAGGTGGAGAAGGAAATAAATCACTTTGGTACTTTATCAAGAAAACACCAATGGGGTTATAAAGAGTAGGGCACATTTGAAACAAATGAACAATAAGAACAGAAATTATGTGTGTGTATATTTTTTAATGTACACACTATATATATATATATATGTTTATATACAAAGATACATACATGTATATTTGTGTACATATGTGTCTCTGTGTGGACATACATATTTCTCTCTCCGTATATATGTATGTATGCATGTATGTATATATACTTCAATATATCCATGATTTCCTGTTTTCTATACCAGAGACTGGGGAATTTTTCTTTGGCTGAGAAAAGATTCTTGGTTAACCTAAGATCTTTCATTCCCAATGAATAGACTTCATTCACTCTGTGTATGATCTGATGTGTTCTAATCTATATAATTTTTCTGATTTCTGTTTGTTTATTATTGGTTTAGAAAAATGGTTGTTTGTGATGGTTTTTGTGTAAATATCATTTAGTGGGAATGGAGTCAAACCTTTGGTTATAGCTTGGGGCACCCTTTCCTCATTAAGGAATGGTGACTGGGAAAGTGGTTTGAACCTAAAAATAATTTCCCTTAAACTAGCAATGTTTAATGGGGCAGAAAGATTTAATTCTATTCTGGTATTCCTTTTTAGAGGAGAGCAGAAAGGGTTAGATTCAGGGACTTAATCCCCTGCTTCTGGCAAGGCAGGAACCAGTTACCTTTGGAGGAAGGCAGATGATAGTTGAGAGATTTGTATATCTCTGCAAGCTGCATTTAAACAAATTGATATAAATATACACATAACTTACATTGGCAACATGCTATTTTTTTCAGATTTTTCCTAATTTTTCTTTAATTTTTTTTTTTAACTTTTGGACCCTCTGGTAAAGGGGTATTAAGGGAAAATTTAAGTGATACAAAAAAACAGAGGATATCAATGAAATTTATTTAAAAATTAAAAAAAAATATTAAAAAAATTTAAGACAAATGCAAAGAAACAGAAGGGGTAGAATTAGGGAGGAATATAAGGAAAGGAAGTAAGTGCTGCTGACCTGGGAAGAGATTTGTACTTGTAGCTAGGAGACATAGCTTTGAGAGAGAAAAACAGAAGGAGAGATGGAAACTCAGAGAAAATTTGTTAAGCAATTTGCTTTTTTATTATTTTTCATATTATGAAATATTTTTCAGTCCCATAAGATCTATAGTAAAAGTGCTTAATAGGGCAGTTGACAGCACCAAGTATATAATGAGGAAACTGAGGCAAATAGGATTAAGTGATTTGCCAGGATCATACAGTTAATAAGTGTCTGCGGCCGGACTTGAACTTGGGAAAATGAATCTTCCAGACTCCAAGTCCAGCACTCTATGCCAAATCTGATTTTATACCAAATACGCTCACAAAGAGTCGGACGTGATTGAAATAATTGAACAATGTTTATTGACTGATTCAACAAAGTATTATCTTCACTGGACTTTTGCAGAGAATTTTGATGCTTTTCTTATGTAATTTGCATCCTCCTTTATATTGTACATATAAATCTTGAACTGGGGCTCCAGAGACACTATATTGGTTTGCCTGTGTGTTGGGAGAAAAAGTCTTATTTAAATTCCTAAGAGACAGGCATTCTGGGGCTAATGAACTCTGACACTGGCTTGTCTGTGGGCTTGGTGGGTTGAGCATCTGTTAGAGCAGCAGGGTCCCTTCCGTTGATGTGTGCTTGTCTGTCAATTCCCTCTCATCTTGCCTCCAGACCTGGTGAATTTCTACCTTGATATAAAGCCCAATTGAAGTTGCACTTCCTCATGAAACCTCTCCATTACTGCAGATGCTAATAAGTGCGATGCTCTCAACTCTTAAGAAGCACTTTGTCCATCTCAGAGTTATTTACCATCTATTGAAGTGTCATCGTTATTTATGCTTCTGTGATACCAACCCAAGTAGACTGTGTATTTCTTGAATTCAGGGACTGCATTTTAGCTAACCTTTTTCTATCAGAATGCTCTGAACTCGGGAAGCATTTCCCCAAAGTCCTCAAAGTTTGTGGAATGGAATTGGAATTGTAAGCTGGATTTGGAGAAAAGAACTGAGTTTGAATCCTGAATTTGTTACTTTCTCCCTGTGTGATGTGAAGCAAGTTCTCTCTCTGGAAATTATTCTTATGATCTATAAAATAGGAGGAGGGGGGAGTGTAGAGCTGATAATTTCTAAGGTTTCCATCGAGCTTGAAATCTTGAGATCCTATGAATTAAATGATAGTCACCCTTCACCTTCCACTTCTCTCTCTACTAGATGTCACTTCTCCCAACTTTTTCCAAATGCTTAGTGCCTTTGGATATTGAACCTCATTATATTAATTTTTGATTTCAAGGCAATTTTCTCCTGCCCATATAGTGAGGCCTGCAGGGTCAGTAATATGGCTATTATGATGTTCTGGCTTATTCATTAATTCAAGTTAGTCTATATGTGATCACCTGTGTGGTCATTATTGGTCATTTCCTATAACCTTAAAATAGGTTCATTCCCTTTGACTTTAAAATCTCTGAGGTCTGGGACCATCTCAAGGACTTTTCCCTTCTATATTGCCTCTCACTGTGCTGGGCATGTACTTAACCTTTAATAAATGTTTATTTTATTTTATTTTATTTTTTTGCTGAGACAATTGTGGTTAAGTGACTCACCCAGGGTCTCACAGCTAGGAAGTATTAAGTGTCTGGGGTTGAATTTGAACTCAGATCCTCCTGACTTCAGGGCTAGCACTCTATCCACTGCACCATTTAGCTACCCCAATAAATGTTAATTAATAGATCAGTTGGGAATCTGAGACAGGGAAACAAGTTTGAATTATGGTCCTGACACAATAGATTGTGGGTAAGTCATATTCCCTCTTTGAACCTCAGTTTCCTTATCTGTTGTTTATTGTTTGTCCTTTATTCTGGAAGAGGATCAATAGCATCATGAGAGTGATGTCTTGACTACTGAGTGAATTACATTTAAGGGAGTCAGAACTGCACAAAGTCAACCCCATTTTTTCCTCCAGTCTTTGGAGGCCACTGGCAAGACCAAAATTAAGACAAGTGGGGATGGCCCAGGATGCAGTGGATAACCTTGGTCTTTTAAAATTAAAGTCTTTCCCAGATTTTAATTTGCCCAAGGCAATGTCCATTCAATGATTAAGGACTAGACCAGAATTGAGACAATAGATAGCCTAATTTACACTCAGAAAAGTTGTTGTTTATCCTTCCTTCTTCAAAAGGACCAATAACATCACAAGAACTTTGACTTTCAAGTGAATTGGAATTAAATAAGGCAGAGCTACCCAAAGTCATCAGTCTCACTCTTTTCCAGAGTTCCATTTTCTATAAAATGTATCTAATTATACTTAGCCTATTTCCCTGGGTTATTATGAAGAAAGCACTTTGAGACAGTGGAAAAATTACTGTCTCTAGAGTTAAGGGCCCAGAGTTCAAACCCCATGTCATATATTCACTATTTTTGTGATCTGAGGGTAATTCACCTAGCATCCTTGGGCCTCAGTTTCTTCATCTGTAAAATGAAAGAGGTTGGATGAGATGGTTTCAAAGTTTCCTTCCAAGTCCAGATGATGAAAAATAAGAACTGCTTTTTTTTTTAAATTTTTATTTAATAATTACTTTATATTGACAGAATCCATGCCAGGGTAATTTTTTTTTTTTTTACAACATTATCCTTTGCACTCGTTTCTGTTCCAATTTTTTTCCCCTCCCTCCCTCCACCCTCTCCCCTAGATGGCAAGCAGTCCTTTTTATGTTGGATATGTTGCAGTATATCCTAGATACAATATATGTTTGCAGAACCGAACAGTTAAGAACTGCTTTTTAATGGTCACATCTTTAACATTAAACACATCAACTTTCTAGAAAATGACTTTAATAAGAAAAGGGCTGTCTTGGATCTTAATAACCCCAAAGTGAAGGAACAAAACCAGACATATAAATAAGGATTATAAATGGGATTGCTTTTATGTTGCCATTCTTCACTATCAGTTTGAAACACAATTCTCCTTTGCCCAGTAGGTACATTCCCCTTAAGTTCTGTATCTTTCTTCCTACTGTACACTGATACAACTCGTTGGTTGGGTTGATTTATGTTACATGTGCTTGGGACCTGAGGATTTTAGTCACTAGACTAGGGTCAAATAGCTGATAGATGTCAGAAGTGAGACTTGATCCCAGGTCCTCTGTCTCAGAGACAGACACTTATCTCACACTGTGTCTCAAAGCACATAAAATTGGCTTCAGATTTGAAGGGATATTAACAATCTGCCTACGCCTCTAATTTTTAAAGATCAGAAAACTGAAACTCACAGAGAAGATTCTGCAATGTAGCAAGTTTCTGTCAAAGCTGATATTTGAATTCAGGACATTCCAACTCAAAGACCAGTTCCCCATCCATTACATCATGCTGGTTGGTTAATAGTAAGAATAATACAGGGCAGCCAGGTGATGCAGTGGATAGAGCATGGGCTCTGGAGTCAGGAGAACTGGAGTTCAAATCTGGCCTCAGATACTGCACTGCTACATTATCATGGGCAAAGTCTTTTTTTTTTTTTTTTTTTCAAAAAAAGAAGAAAAAGGAGAGGAAGAAGGAGAAGAAGAAGAAAAGAGAAAAAATAGTATTGATAACACTAAAACAAAACAAAATAAACCAACAAAAAAAAACTCAGACAATAGGAGAAGCAGTGTGGTCTACTAGAGAGAGAGCAGTAGATTTGGATCCAGAAGATCAGGATTCAAATCAAAGCTCTGTTACCTCCATGATTTTCTATAAGCCTCAGTTTCCTTTTCTGTAAAATCAGAATGTTCAACTCCAAGATCCCTTCCAGGCCTAAAGATTCAATAATTTATAGTGAATGGAGGTAGAATAGAGATTGAGCAGTCTTCCTCCTCATAGAGGACAAAGCTTAGTTGAGTTGGAGAAGTAGAGTGCTTTGTGCCGCCCAGGGGTTGGTGCCTTCTAGGGGAACAACACAAGGTCTGTGGGTAGCTGTTCCCAGAACAGTTTTTCAGTGTAGCATGAAAGAAGGAAAGAGTTATAGCCAATGAAATGTCCCAGTGACCAGGGCAATGTCAAATTGTAAGGATAATGTTGCAGAGAGAAAATCACTGCCTTATAAGAGACATCTGCTAACAATTGGGAGCAGGGTACCCATAGAGACACAAGATTTAGAAAACCAAACACACATTCTGGGTGTCTCAAATGGGTCTGAAAAGAGGAGATAGAAATACCTACTGATATCTCCGGGGACTTGGGGGCTTTTGCTGGGAAGTACAAGAGAACCGAGTATAGAATCATAAGAGTTTCAGTGCTGAAGGGGCCTTCCTTATCATTTAGTCCAACCTTGGGATTTTTTTTTTTTTTCAAATGAGGAAATTGACTCAGAGAGGGGGAATGTTTTGCTTACAATTATAATAACTTGGCCAGCTCTAATACTTAAGATCTGCTCAGTCTCTCACTGGAGGCAGCTGGTGGTATAATGTACAGAGTGCTGGGCTTGGAGTCATGAAGGCCTCAGTTCAAATATGGCCTCAGGTAGTTATTGGCTGTGTGATGCTGGGAAAGTCATTTAACCTCAATTTGCCTCATCTATAAAATGGGGATAGTACTAGCATCTATCTTCCAGGGTTGCTATGAAGATCAAATAAGAGAATAAAGCATTTAGGATGTAGTAAGCATTATATAAACGCTAGCTATTTTATTAAATCACTACATAAATGATTTCCTCCCTCCTTAGTCCTAGGCAGATGTTTGGTTCTATCATATTTAAAGTCTCAGTGTGGAGACTTTAAACCATAAGGTTATCTGTTTTATCTTTTCTTTGTGTCTGGCTCTCTATTTCTGAGTCTCCTCCTTTAGAATATAAATTCCTTGTAGGAAGGAGCTAGTAGTATTTTGTCTTTGTATTTGCAGAACCTAGCATGGACAGTTCTGGGTACATAATAAATCCTTGTAGATGGATGGAGGGATTTTCTTTCATGCCAGCTGCTCTTCTTCAGATCAGTACGGCCAGCCTGCTGGGTGATGGTATATAAAAAGGGGGCCTGAAAAAAGGGGTGACTGAAAAGACATTCGAGCCCCAGATATCAGCTGTAGCCCAATCTTAGATTCAGCCCAATCACGTTGAATTAAGAAACAGAGCCCAAGAATTGCTCCCCATTCTCCAAGAACTACAGACTAAAAGGCAAAATGTGGGATTACTCATTTTATTCCAGGCTGATTTGATAGATAAGAGAATTTCTCCCTTGTTTTTTCCTTCTAAAGGAGTTTGGAATTCCAGTTCTTAAAAATACCATATATGATAGACCATTGGTTTTCATAGCAGACACACGTGTGCAATATGGTAGAATTGTTTGGGTTTTGAGTTTTTGAGTGCTTAAAGTTGATTAGAGTTAGATGAAAATGATTAGCTGAAAGGATTCAGAGCAAACCAATTTGAAATGTAATTGCAAAGGGGCTTCTCATCATGTGTGTGTATAATTATTTTCTCTCACTTATGTGTCTAGAACTATAGTTTTTTTTTTTTTTTTTTTTTTAAGAAAATAGGGGGATGGGCATTGAGGAGGCAGAGGCAGTGCAAAGAGCTGTTGATTTGGAATCAGAGGAAGTGAGTTACAATTACACCTCTGCTTCTGATCACTCCTGTAAGCTTGGGCATCAGCTAACCTCTCTGGACTTTTCTCTCCTCATCTATGAAATGAAGTTGATTTATTTCTTCTCATTTAAGTCCTATGATCCCTCTAAAGAAGCTGTACTCATTTTGAGTTCCCTTGAGTTGTGCAAAAAGCAAATGATTTTAAATCAGAGGATTGGATTTGAGTTCTGCTGCTTAACCCTTTGGTAAATCTGGGAAAGTCGTTTAACTTCCTTCAGCCTCATTTTACTTGTTAGTAACATAAAGAGCTTGGCCTGGATAATCCTCTAGAGACTCTTTGAATTCTAAATTTTATGGTTCTATGTTTCTTTCCCTAGAAACTACTATATTTCTTGACAACTAAATATTTACTCAGTCAGGAAACATTTATTAAGTCCCTCCTTTGTGCCAGGTACTGTGCTTATTATATTGGAAATTTACAGACAAAAGCTTAAGTCTCTGAACTCAAGGACCTTACACTCTCATATCAATATCTTCCTTACTCCTGGAAAGGATAATTCCCTCGTGACCATCTGTGATTCTTCAAAACCAAAATTCCCCTTCTCTTTATACTTTGTCCTTTCCTGGCAGAATGTAAGCTCTGTGAAGGTAGGGCATTCATTGCACTATATTTGTACTGCTAGTGCTTAACACAGAGCTTGGCTTATGGTTGGCATTTAACAATAGCGACCAGGCAAGAGACAACTCAATGGTGAGTGTTCAGACTCCTGTTCTTTTGATAATCCCCCGTTTCCCTCCCCCTATATCTATAATTAATTGTAAACCCTAGAATTGAGAATTAGAGAGTTAAGAAATAAAGTGAAATTGATTGAAAGGAGGAAACATTAAAAAATTTTTAGTTGGCCAAAACAGTCTGTGAATAGCTTCAAAACAGTGAGAATTCTATTCATTGTCAAGCACATTTTGTAGTGTGCAACAGTTCCTCTGGGTCTAGTTTTACCTGGAGATTGCTCTTGATTAAAAACATCTATGTGAGAGGTCAGATTTTAAAAAGGTGGGTGGGGTGGAGGGAATGCAGCATATTTCAGTGTAAGGAAACAGGAAATTCAGGATTTATTTAAGTACCATTTTAAATTCTGAGCCCTGAGTTCTCATTTCCTAGAAAGGAAGGGTATGGTAGGCAGTGCGTGCAGTAGGTTCTCCCAAAACAAGGTGGTGGACTCAGATTGGGAGAGCTGGATTTGGTCCCAGGGTTTGATTGACTGTAGTCTTTAGATTTCCTTTCTATGTTAGTGAGTCTGATTTCTTCCCTGTCAAAGTGGAGTAAAAACTATTTATTGGAAGTTTCAAATCTGTTTTAGTTGTTGTTGGGGTTTTATTTTGTCTTTTTTCTTTCTTTTTTTTTTTTTTTTTTTGGTGAGGGGACCTAGTCCCTCACCATTATTGGCTTCTGGGATCATAGATTTAAAGCTGGAGAGGACCTTAGTGATCAGTTAGTTCTTATTGTACTTATGAGGAAACTGAGGCTCAGAGAGGTCATCTTATTTTTCTGTTCTTGGGTTTGTGTATTCCAGGTTAAGCAAGTGAGAAGGAGTCACTGGAAGCTTCCTTCACTGGAGCCAGGTCAGAGATGAAGCATTTTCTCAGTCTAGCAAGTATCTACATTAACAGCATCACTAATCTTTTGAAGTATTTAAGTAAATGTACAAGATAGCTAAGTATAAACAGAATACAAAGTGAGAGTCAAGGAGAGAAAGGTCATTAAAGACAGATCAAGAAAGCTTTTTGGAAAAAAAGGCAGTCATAGTCTCTTGTGCTTGGTGAGAGATCATAGTGTGGGGCCAGAGGCAGGTCCTTTTTACATATGTACCTCTCTAGAAAAAATGCCACATTTTGGAGGAAGCTTTTGGATCACTAGCTCCTCAAAACCCATAGCTTGTGAGCACTTATCAATGTGTATACTTTTATCTGTCATACAGAGGAATTTAATCAAATAGGATAGTAAATGAAATGATGAGAGATCCATATACATGCATGAGATATACATATATTATTGCGCACAGTTGAGGGCAAGCATAATCTCAAAGAACATAAGTGAGCAGGGAAATGTTATGGAGAGCACACATGTAAAGAACACATAGGGTTAAGGGCATATCCCTAGGGAGCTTATATATCTAGAGTATATGCTTAGCTAAAACAATTCATGCTTCCAAAGGTTTGGTTTGATGATGACTCCAGTGATTTTATCAAGCTCCTTTTAGCTGGACATATCATCTTTTTATTAAATGTCTCTACTTGTCTCATGATTATTAAATTTCTTTTTGATATCATCTTCTGAGCGTAAGCTCTTCCAGACCACGAATGGGGCTCTTGGCTCTAAATTTCCTAAAGTATGGTAACTAGAAAGTCTATCCCTGACTGGTTTAGACTACCAACATTTTAGCTAACAAAGGCATCCAGAATATTTCCAGGCAAAGATTACATTTATTTTTTTGATTGCCTCTATCTGTGGCCTATTTGAAGCCTATGTTAAGATAAGAACATTCCTAGTAATTCCCACTTAAAAATATATTTTTAATCTTTTTTTTTTATATCACCTAAATTTCTCTCTCTCTCTTTTTTTTTTTTTTTTTTTTTGCTTCCTCCAAGGCCATTTAATGTAATGAGGAATATTTTTTAAGAAAAAAAAAAAAGAGACAAAACCCAGTAAAATTGATCAATATATTTAAATATTCTGAAAATATATACAAATTTCCATTTCTGTGCACTTCTAATTTTTGCATATTGTAAGCTCCTGATAAATGCTTGTTGATCAATTGGGACCATGCTTGTTCTTTGTAATTTTACAACATAGTAAATTCCATTTAACCCCCAATGGGTAGGTGTGCTATTATATTCCAAACTCATTTTGGGTGTTCTGTCTTCCCCTCTACCCTGCAAAAAAAAAAAAAAAAAATCCAATTTCTTTCTTAATATTGGTATGCAAATGATATTGAGCAAGAACAATAACAATGTGAAGAAGGCAAAATCACCTTCCTGGCTCATTTTTTGCCCTCAATTGTATAGTTACCGGTAACAAAATTTTAATTTTCTTTTTCCTTTTTATTTACTTTCTGCTAAATTCTGGACAAAGCGAACCTTGTTTTCATATCCCTGTAATGGTTTTAGGGTGAGGAAAGACTCTAGCAATCATGTAATTCAGTTACCTTTTTTTTTTTTTTTAAACAGATGTGGAAACTGAGCCAGATCAGTTAGCAATCCTTCCTCTTCCTTGATATCCTTTCTGGAAACAACTCAGAATGAGTCTGGGCCCCAAACCTTGCCCTCCCAACTCTGCTCTATTTTTCAGGCAATTCTATGAGTCTGTGAATTTTTGAGGGCCTGACCTTGTGACATCCTAAGTTCCCCTTGTCCAGACCCAACAGTCCTACAGTCTTATAGAGATATGTAGTAGAGATGAGAGACTGCTTAGAAACAGGCATTGTCTTGGATTTTTGACTAAAACTTTCCAATTATATCACCCTCCGTCCTTCTTGCAAGTGAGGAAAAAGCAGAGACCCATGGGACTGCCCAGAGAGATGACTCAATGGTCAACCCCTTGTGCAGAAGCCTAGCAATCCACATGGTCTCTGCAGCCCACATTTCCCCCTTAGCTTGTTCCACTTTTAAAAATAACTAATGAGGAAATTAATTTTGTCACCCAGATGTATTCAGCAAGAAACATGTCAGGGGAAGACAATTAACCTCTACACTGATGATAAAAAAAAAATAAAATAAAAACCCTTCCCAAATTAATGAAATTCACATTTGGAGATAACAGAGAATTCACTTTGGCCCTGGCTAGCAGTGGGAGCAACAGACCTCCTTCCAAGCATGGCTTCGACCTGTCTTGCCCTGCCTCCTGAGAGCAGACGCTCCTCATTAGAGGGTTGGCAGCAATATCCTTATCTGTGCTCCTTCCCCTGGGTTTCCTGGGGTTATAGATCTGTAGCTAAACTCTGAAGGGGACTTCAGGTCGAAATATGTGTGTGTGTGTGTGTGTGCTCACGTGCATGTGTGCATGAGTCTTTAAATAGAGGAATTGGCAATATCTGCTGGGTATTTCAATATGTTCCATTTAAAGTTGGTTTCATTTATTTCAGAAATGATTTGCAGAAGTTCTTAACCTCTTTTTCTGTCAGGGACCTCTTTGGCAGTCTGATGAAGCTGTTTTATAAATGCATAAAATAAAATATATAGAATTGCAAAGAAAATTTATTATGTTGATACAGATTTACCCATATGTACTTATTTGATCTTTTGAAAAGTTTACAGGCCCCAGGTTAAGAACACATGGATTAAAAGATCATTTGCATCAAAGTCTCTCTGTCTCTTAATGACTGGGTTTAGACAGAGTGGAAAAGAGAGGTAAATGGGGACAATGGAATAATAATAGAAGTAATATAGCTGTCAAAATGGATAAGTCTCTGGTAGAGTCAGGAAGATCTGAGTTCAAATTTGGTTTCTGATACTTAATAGCTGTGTGTCCCCCAGGGAAGTCACTAATGCACGTTTGTGAGAGTCAAATGAAATAATATTTGTAAAGCATTGTATTAAAGCTAATTTCTTCCCCCTTTCCCTAGAAAGCAATCCATGATTAGAGGTAAGTTAGAAAATGAAGTAAATGCTGATGAGAGAGTGGATATGTTTTCTAGAGGAGACTGTACTACTTACTTCCATTAAATTTAGTTCAGCTCAATTCATAGCATCATGAGATTTTTTTGAGCTGCCAGATCTATATCTTGCCACTGGCCCCAGATGGCTCTGGAGGAGAGAGTGAGGCTGGTGACTCTGCGCAGTCCTCCCTCACTTTAATCCAATTCACTTGCAAGTCATGGCATTACCTCTCTGACGTCCTGGTCTTCAAGAATGAAAGACAAAGAAAGAGATAATTCAATTGAACCCCCTCATTTCTTAGAGGAGGAAATTGAAACCTAGAAAGGGAAAGTCATTTCAATTTAGCAAACATTTGTCATGCACCTACTATGTGCAAGGCATTTTGCTCTGAATTGGAAGATACCTAAACCCAGATAAGATGTAATCCCTGTGCCCCAAAGCTCTGCTAACCAACTATTTGTAAATTTTAGTCCAGTAGGTGAGATATGTCAATGAGAATGTTTATTGAATAATAAAAGTTCAGACATATAAGGCTAGGATTTAAGGTGGAATGTGGTAAATTAGGAGGCTACCATTTCTGTACATTAGAGTAATATTTGTCTTATTTTGGCCCCAGAAGGCAAAACTAGGAGTGGAGAGTGGAGGGTGCAAAGTGTAAAAAATAGGCTTGAGATCAGGAAAAGCTCCCTAAAAATTAGAGGAGTATTCTTAACTTTTTTTTTTTTTTTTTTTTTTTTAATATTCTGGACTTCCTTTGGTAGTATGATGAAGTTTATGGGAAGAGATGTTAAATGCACAAAATAAAATACAAAGTATTATAAAGGAAGCCAATTATATCAAAATACACTTAGCAAAATTAAAAAAAAAAGGCAAGTTCACAGACTTCAGGTTTAAGACCTCCTGATCTGATCAAGTTAGCTGCAGAGATAATTCTGCCACTTTGGAGGTCTTCAAGCAAGGACAGAATGACCACTTGTCAGATTTGGGGAAGCTGGGAATTCTTTTTCAGGTATGACTGACTATGGAGGTCCTTTCTAACTGTGCATCTTGCCATCCATAGTTCTCCAGGGAGACTCCAGCTCTTGCTTGAAAAATACTGATCCTGGACAAATTCCTGACTTTGAGATCCTGGAGGGAAAAATATGTAATTTCCTTCCCTGGGGATGTTTAGCAATCTATCTAGGATTTAGCAAACTATCTAGGATAGTTTGTCTATAATTGTAGTTAGGCTGTAATCAAGGAGATAGAATAGTTGTCCTTCAGAGAAGGAAAGAAACAGCCCTTACTAATAACTTGAAAGAATTTGGTAAATCTGAGCTCACTCAAGTTACAGGGTTAGTGTTTTTTAACTGAAATGAATGCAGCAATCTGTGCTATTAATAGAGAGAGCAAAAGGTTTAGCAAAAGATCTCCATTTGTCTGAACTTTGTTGTCTTAGGGAGTTTGGTGCCTGGGTTCTCTCTTCTCTGCTTGTGATTGTGCTTTCTCTGTTTCGCATTGTTTCTGGGTAGAGTCTCCAATATAAAATTGTACTGTGAATTGTTGGAAATCATAGGCACGTGCCTCTGGCAATGATGATAGACTGGATGACAGCTACATCCTTGAAAATACCTTCAGAGCTCTTTCCCCTTCTTTTGGATCCACTTGTGCCAGAGGTCACAAGACTCTGGCAGCCAGAGGTTATAGGACCCTGACATAGACACAGACGTATAGTCCAGATGACTTCTTGAGCTCTTTGCCATCTCTTTTATTCTCTGATTAGAAACAGAATTCCAAACTAAAATCCGGCCTACTGTTCCTGGGGAACTGATGGGCAGGAATCATATGTAGAACTTGGCTATAATTTTTTTCCTCAGGGTGAAACTTGGCCAATGGATCTTAGCCTGAGAGGATTCTTTTTCATCCGTCTGTTAAAAAATGTATCTTTATTAATTTCTCCCAACTGTGTTGAATGCAAACAGGACAAGGCACATTTATCATTCCAAATCCTGTCAAATTACCAATACTAGTAAGCAGGTGTTAGTACAAGTAGGGGGCCTTGTATTGCCATGTTCATCCAATCAATCAGGCAGCAAAGAGGAAACATATGAAAGACACTGAGAATAGACAGAGCAAAGCCCCTTAATGGCAAACCTTCATACCACATGTACAAAAAAGTCAGATATAAGGAAAGTGAAAGAAAGGTTGGTGTATCAGGGACCTAGAATAATTGGCTGGCTGTAAGGCCACCAGCTGCCATTTTGAAGTCCTTATGAGGAGTCAAGGAGGTGTAGAAATACTGGGCAAGAGCCACCACTATGTGTGGTGAAACGGTGAAGGGCAAGACTGGGAATTATTGGTCCTGATGAGAATGCTTTTCATTTGAGCCTGAAAACATCTCTGTAACCTCAGTTTGCAAAAACTATGAAATACAAGAGACACCATGATGTCAACTCATTTTACTTTGAAAAGAGCAATTCTGTCTAAGACAGTATGACAAGCTGATAGATTGAAGGGAAACAAGAGATATCTTCTCTCTTGACTTCAGCCAGGATTCTGACATTGTTCTGTATGACATACCCATCAAGAAATTTGGAAAATAGGGCCTAGGCCACATAATTAGGTGGGTTCATAATTGCCTAGAATGTCATAGCCAGAAAGGAGTTATCAGAGAATCAGTGTCAGTTTGCAGGCGCATAGCAAATAGAGTTTCACAGCAGTGTCTCCTTGGTTCCCTGCCCCTCTCCCCAACCCCCAACCCTTTTCTTCAGTTCCTAGAATGGTGGAATAAGAATCTACTCATTAAGTTTAAGAATGATACCAAGTTGGGGCTAAGCATAGCAGTGTTGGGAGAACAGGGTTCAAACATACTGTCCTTAGTGAAAGAGAGAAGTAATGAGAAATAGAGCAGAGTTGAAAAGAGACAAGAGCAGAGAGCAGTACATTTGGGGAGGAAAAGCTAATGGCATGTATTCATGCGTGGTATGTGCAAATACAGCAGAAAAAGCCATAAGGGTCATCGTGGATAAAGATCTTACCATGAGTCAGCAGGGTAGAAGGACGAGTAAACAGAAATCATGGTCAGGTCCTGAGGCGTTATGAATAGGAGCACAGAATATAGGAACTGTAGGATCATTGTCCCATTGTCCTGGGGCCTCACTGGTCAGGCCATGGCCTAGAATTCTGAGCCTAGTCCTGGGCTACACAACTAAACTAGGATATGAAGAACTAGGAGTGTGTTCCCACTGATAATTGTGAACATGATGATAGTAAAACTGAAAAGTGAGAACTATGTGGAAAGCTTATTTATCATGTGTCAGAGAAGGCTGAGGGGACAATTGTAAAATTTTCAAATTCACAAAGGATTTCTTTACAATGCAGGCAGTGACTGTTTTTCCCCCTCTGTAGGCAGAACACATGACAAAACAAGGTGAAATGATAATATGAAAAATTTAGGTTAGATATAACTTAATTCCATTTAACCAATATTTATAGAGCACCTACTATGTGCAGGGTGTACTATGATAAGTCCTTGGAGTACAAAGATAAAAAGAATAGTCCCTGATCTTAGGAAACAAAGTCTAATACTTCAGTACTTTGAAGGACTGAGTGTTTTTATCAGTGAAGGCACTTCTTCCACTAAATTCCATTGCTACCTTAATTAAACTTTAGTTTTATTAGTTGAAAAATTCTTCACCTTGAAGTCAATCTGGTCCTTAGGTATCTAAAATCTTTAGATATTTTAGATATCTAAACCATTGCCAGGCCTATATTTAAAACCTTTCAAGCATGGCAGGATCATCTAGAACCAAGCTCTCCTATACTTTTGTAATGTTTAAAGATCTGGGGTCACCTAGATGACAGATTAAAAAATCAAAGTTGGTGGTACAATCTGAGGTGGTACAATCCAGAAAAAGGAAGAAAAAGGGAAATCAGTGATCATTTAGTTCAACTGTTTCTTTTATAAAGGAGGAAGCTGACACGCAGAAAGAATAAACAAGGTCATACAATAGGAATAGAAAAATGAAGTACTAGATCTAGTAATAAAAGCTTTTAAAAAATGCTCTTAATCTCTCTTATATTCCATGGTGATCTTCATGAGAGAGGATATCCACAAAGTAGAAATTGCTATTAAGAATGGAATGTAGTATAATGATGAAGACAGCAATATTCCTGGAGTAAGGAGAGATCCATGTTTGCATTAGGACCTTTATGAGAAAATTCTTTAATCTTTATAAGTCTCAGTTTGCTCATTTGTAAAAAGAATATACTACTTACTTGATGTATCTGCCCAAAAGATCTTTTGAGGATCAAATAAAATTATAAATGTATAATTGCTTCATACACCTTATTAAATGATTAAAATATTGTTGGCATAATTATTATTGTCTTTCCTGTAAGTCCTTAAAAAGAGTATGGATGTTTCCTTGATAGGAATGGTTTACCTACGATTGTTCCAGGAGAAGTAGGATCTATATTCTTATAGATTCCCTTCTAGCTACATTCTTACATGTGCATTCTAGCTACAAAGTTTTTTTTTAATATATCTTTTAAAATATACAACATATTTGTTATTATATCTTTTTATTTACAAAACATATTTGTGGGTAATTTTTTTCAACATTGACCCTTGCAAAACCTTGTGTTCCAAATTTTTCCCTTCTTCCCCCTTCCCTTAAAGTATATGTTAAATCCAATATATGTATACATATCTATAGTTATCTTGCTGCATAAGAAAAATCAGATCTAGAAAGAAAAGAAAAACCTGAGAAGGAAAACAAAAATGCAAGAAAACAATGATAGAGAGAGTGAAAATGCTATGTTGTGGTCCATACTCAGTTTCCATAGTCCTTTCTCTGGGTGTATATGACTTTCTTCATTACTGGACAATTAGAACTGGTCTGAATCAACTCACTATTGAAGAGCCAGCCCATCAGAATTGATCATTATATAATCTTGTTGTTACCATTTGCAATGATATCCTGATTCTGTTCATTTCACTTAGCATTAATTCCTAAGTGAATAATATTCCATAACATTCATATAACATAACTTATTCAGCCATTCTCTGATGGGCAGCCATTCAATTTCCAGTTCCTTGCCACTACAAACAGGGCTGCCACAAACATTCTTGCACATGTGGGTCCTTTTCCCTTCTTTAAGCTCTCTTTGGGATATAAGCCCAGTAGTAACACTGCTGGATCAAAGCGTATACACAGTTTGATAACTTTTTGAGCATAGTTCCAAATTGCTCTCCAGAATGGCTGGATCAGTTCACAACTCCACCAACAATGTACCAGTGTCCTAGTTTTCCACATCCCCTACAACATTCGTCATTATCATTTCTTGTCATCTTAGCCAATTTGCAGTTCTCTGATCAATAGTGGTTTGGAGCACCTTTTCATATGACTAGAAATATACAACATATTTGTGAATATGTTGTTTCTCTTGGTGTATTGTAAACTTCTTGAGGGCAGAAATTATTTCACTTTTACATTTGTATTGTCAGTACCTGGTACCTAATAGCTGCTTAATAAATGCTTATTGACTGATGGATTGGTAAAGTTCTAAGATACTAGTTAAAAAACTTGGTGAGTAATTGCTAGGGGGATTTGTTTAACTAATTTGCATGCAGATAGACTCCTCAAAAGCCTCATGTTGATTGTCCCCATTCTGATCCCTAATATCCAAAATGCAGAGATATTTCTTTCCATGAATCCCTTGATTTTAGTGAAAACCTAGACTTTATTGCTACCTAGACTTAGCAACTGATTTTTAGAGTGATTAAAGATCCATTCTACTGAGTATCTATCACCCAGGAAAGATGGGAAGTCAGATCCCTGATCTTCTTCCCAGTTGACTTTCCTGTAAAATGTTCCTCTTCCTATTCATCTTTTTGGTTCCTTTGAACTTGAAAGAAAAAGAGATATGGAAGGGGAAGGCAGTTTGTTGTTAGCATAATCTTGGGATTGTATAGATTGTTCTTAATAATTAAATAGCAAAAGTTATTATAGTTTAATAATGTTTTTGAGGTGGGGGGCATAATTTTAAATCACATTCCAGAATTGCTGATCCTTTTATAGGTCCACTAACTGTGTATTAATGTGGTTTTTTTCCCCATAGCTTTTCCAATCTTTGTCATAATGTAGTTAATGGGTTTAGAATCAGGAGGTCTGGATTTGAATCTTACTTCTACTTATTCATTGTATGATTGTGGACCAATCACATCCCCTTTGGAATTCCAAGTTCCTCCCTTTAAAAAAAGACTAGATGGTCTGTGTAATTCTATGTATTTTGTTTTAGGCATTAAAAGCATGGTTCTGAAAAGGGGGCTATAGATTTCACTAGATCACTAAAGTGAGGTCTAGGACACAAAAGAGATTAGTCACTTCCTACTGGATGGTCTTTAAGATCCTTTCAGGTCTAGCTTCTGTCATTAAGACTTTTTTGTTTACATATTGTTGGAGCCCCTTCTGTCAGGGTTTGTTGGGATCCCAGGGACTTTGTCTTTGTAGTTTGGAGGGGCAGTTATTAGATAGATTGTACACTTTCCATTATAGCACATCATTTCTCTTTCTCTTTATACCTACCCCAAATCCCTCCTGTTGTAGTTTGAGCCCAGACCTTATATTGTTTCATATGAATATAAACAATACTCATCCTCCTCCTTCCTATACTTAACATTTCTTAGAGTTGGATCGAATTCTCATTTCCTTAGTCGCAGGGTGTTGCCTCAATAACTTGTCAGGCATTGACAACTGCTTTTCATTAAAATAAGGGAAAAAATAATGGGGAAAATAAAGTGCATGAGGTTTTAAAGCTTTCAAAAACACTAGGTTGGCAGATATCTGAGGCTGATAATGCTGAGGAGGAAAGAAGGTTTAGTGGAAAGGAAACAGAATAGATTAAGTGGAATAAATCACATGTCCTACATTGTGTTAGCTGTATTTATAGTTACTGGCATGCACCTAAACTA
This sequence comes from Antechinus flavipes, assembly GCF_016432865.1. NCBI lineage: Eukaryota > Metazoa > Chordata > Mammalia > Dasyuromorphia > Dasyuridae > Antechinus > Antechinus flavipes. The sequence goes on along the minus strand of NC_067399.1, from coordinate 203,397,271 downwards.
TACTCCATCCTTTTCTTGATTCCTTTCATATGGAGAACTTTCGTTTCCATCTGAGGGAAGAAGCATCTCCTGGTGGCACTGTAGGGTGAAAATGAATTGCATTTTTCTTAAAGACTCACTATGTTGACATCAGATTCATAAGACATGAGAAATTCTACTTTGAGATGTGTCAGCCTTAGGGCATTTGATATTTATGTAGCCTACTTCATTTTAGGGTTAGGTTGAACTGCCTGCTTATCTTTGAGCTTATGGGTAAATTAACTGAGATGTCCTAATACACTCTGAAATTCTGCCCTATATGGAGAATGAGGAGGTTGTTGACTTTGGAAAAGCACAATAGACAGATCAGGCATCTAAAATACATCAGCCCCATGTTCACAGTGTCAGCTAGTGACATGAGCTGTCAGAAATCTACCAATTATGATGATTATTTAGCATCTACTGAGCACTGTAATGGATTGGCAAGCGACAAATCTAGACATGTTGATGACTGGAAAATAGGAGAGAATTATGGGATGGGAGCTCTGCTGCAGAGGGTGTTGGGAGTCCTGCTGTTGGGTTAATAGCTCTAGGGAAACTAGATAAGACCAAATATGGGTCATCCATTTAGTCAATGACTCAGTGTTAATGAACTTACCACTTCCTAAGCTATCCCTTTAGCAGACTGGACAGATGTAATTCAGGAGGGCTAGTTAGGGTGATAACATTTTCCTAGACATAGTGGAAAGCTCTTCCTATAGGAAAAGGGGGAAATTGATTGTAAATGACCCACTTCTGTCTTGACCCTTTGGTTTTTCCCAGTGATACAGGCATAATTGCTCAATAGCTGACTGTGACCTCTTAATGTGGGATGGGGAAGTTAAGAGAAAGCTTTCAAAATGTAAGCTTGCTAAGACTGATTAGAATGGTCCAAACAGGAAGCACTAGTGGAGCATAAGTCGTAAACTTCAGGTTCAGTGCATTCTGGATGCTGCATTGTTTTCTCTGGTTCTTAGTCTCTGTCTCTGACTTGCTTTTTCTCTCTGTTTTCTGTTGTTCTGTGCCTTTGTCTCTATCAGTCTGTCTCTGTTTTTTTTTTTTTTTTTGCCTTTTTATCTGTATCCCTCTCTCTCTGTCTTTGGCTAATAATACTAGTCCAGTTATCCCTAATCAAGTTATTTATCAATCTGGGAATAAATTTCATGACATTCAGCATCACCCTAATTTCTTGACAATTCATTGTTGAGAACAACACCCAAACTGGACAATTACTTCAAAGTGAACTCTTCCTATTAATCCACTCTTACTTTCTAACCCAAGACCAAGTAGAGAAAGCTTGTCTCACTTGCACCACAATAGTGAGATTTGGATCATAGAATGGCTGTGGACAGATATTTGAAATTGACATTTTGTGACAATAAAGGAAGGAGGCTGATTAACCTATTAAATTGAGTCTTGATATTTTATAGGAATATTTAACTTAAAAAAATAAAATATTTTGTTGATAGGTGCCTTTTGTATTTACATCAAAGTCATATCTGGAAAAACAAAACAAAACAACCACCCTTTCTCTCCCTGACAGATTGATCTCTCCCTTATAACAAAAGGAAAAAAAAAGCCAAGGAAAAACAAATAACACAGTGACCATATCTAGTATCAATCAATCAATCAAGACTGATTAAGTACCTATTGTGCCCCAGGCATTATACTGCTCAAAATCCATTGCCTCTCTTTTGAGAAAAGAGATATATTTCATTATCTATTTTCTGGGACCATCTTTGCTTATCTCTCCCCCCCCCCCCAATTATTCAGATTTTACCATCTTTTTAGTGAATTTCCCCTTTAAATGAATACAGTCATTGTATATATTATTCTGTGGGTTCTGTTTAGTTTTCTCTGCATCATTTTATGCAAGTCTTCAGAGGAAAGCAAGACATAGGCCCAGAATTCAGATCTCACCTCTGATACTTTGCCTGTGTAAATTTTGGCAAGTCATTTAAAAGCCCCAGTTCCTTATCTAAACCTCCTTCCATCTCTGGATCTCTGATTCTGTGTGTCTCTGATTTCCTCAGATTCCTTATTTATTAATGCATATTAATATTTTATTGCATTCTTGTAATAGGTTTTTTGTTTGTTTTTTTAGTATCCACGTTGTTTTAAGTTACTTGTGACTACAAAGAATGTGGCTATAAATATCTAGGTATATTAATGAATTCTTGTTTCCATCTTTGACCACATTCAATCAGCAAGCAAATATTGTGTTTATTGGGATTTGAATGAGAATTTGTGAGAAGACACTCAACCTATCTTTTGATGAAGGCAGGAGATCCAAAGATGTTATACGTTATATAGACTTTGCTCTTTGTTTTCTTTTGGTGGCTCTTAGGGAGAATTGATACCCTAGAGTAATTTGGTGGTATGAGAAAGAGAAAATATCAATAAAAATATTTTTAAAATTATTAAGTTCTCACTATGGACTACTTGTTATGCTAGGTACAAAGACAAAAACAAGATCACCTTTATTGTCATGAAACTTACATTCTGTCAGGAAGTATATTTGTGATTGTTTAGACAGCTAGGTGGCACAGTGGATAGAATACCAGGCCTAGAGTCAGAAAGACTTGAGTTCAAATGTGACCTCAGACACTTTCTAGCTGTATGACCCTGAGCAGGTCATTTAACCCTTATTGCCCTAGCCTCTTCAATGGTAAAATGAGCTGGAGAAGGAAATGGCAAAATACGCTAATACCTTTACCAAGAAAACCCCAAATGGGATCATAAATGATCATATACAACTGAACAATAAAATGTGATTATTAGGCTAAAGGACATCAATAGTTTAATCGCTTTCTTACATAATTGTAAATTACTTTCCATAACGATTAGATTAATTCAAAGCTTGTATCAACACCATATTGGTTTGATTGACTGTCTTCCCATAACTTCATCTAACTTTGATTTTTATATTTTGTTGTCTTTGCCAATTTTCTGGTTAAAAGGTGAGATCTCACAATTATCTTATTTTACATCTCTTATTCTTAGAGATTTAAGGCATTTTTCCAAATAGCCATTTATAATTTGCAGTTCTTTTTTTTTTTTTTTTGTAAATAGTTGTTTATGTCTTTTGAGCATTTATTAGGATTCTTGGTGTTATATATTATGTTACATACTTTATTGATATATACAATTTGATTATAGAATGGCAAACTTTGATAGATTATGAAGGAACATTTAATTTATCCAGTAACACTGAAGAGTGAACTATTTTATGTGAGTGAATTTTCCAGTTGATTGAAAATTTACAGAACCCCAGAAGCCAATACTTACCTAAATAGAAATTCCTTCTACCCCCTGCTTGAGAACCATCCAACTGATTTCCTTAAATAATAAAATAACATATTTACATAATGCTTTAACCTCTAGCTATGAGGAACTTAACTATCTCCTAGGTCAGTATATTCTACTTTTGGACAGCTGTAATTGGGAGGAAGTTTTTTTTTTCCTTATGTTGAAGCAAAATCTGCCTCTTTGTTACTTCTACCCATATCCAACTTCTGCTCCTGGTTCTGCCTTCTGGGACTATGCAGTACAAGTTTAATCTCCCTTTCTTAGTGATCTTCTCAAATACTTGGAGAAAACTTTTGTGGTGCCTGCAATTTTTCTCTTCACCAGGCTATACATTCCCAGATTCTTCAACCTCTTCACACAACAGTTTCTACTGTATCATGTTTCTAGTTTTCTCATTATTTTGGTTGCTCTCTTATGGGAAGGCTCAAATGTAGCACCCAGAACTAAACATAGTACTAGATGTCTAGGATAGAATACAAAAGGACTATTATCATATTCATTTTGGTCATGATGCTTTTTCTAATTAATCCTAATATATTAACTTGATCCATATTGGAATGGTAATTAACTCCAATTTCTAGATCTTCCCCTCAACCCATTCTTACACTATACTTAGGCAGGTGATTTTTTTGAGCCCAAATGCAACACTTTATATTTGTCCTGATAGCACTTTATTTTCTTACAATGACATCTCCCTCTGATGGTTTTTGTTCTGACAAGTTTTTTTTTTTTTTAAATCAATCAGCAGAATGGCAGAGTAGAAGAGTACTGGACTCTGAATCATAAACACCTGGATCAAATCCCACCTCAGATTTATACTTTCTGTTTGATCCTGAGTAAGTCACTCAATCCTTCTGCTTCATTTTCCTCACCTGTAAATTGAGAGTTCTCATTGTGTCTAAGGTTCCTTCTAGATATAAATCGATGGTCCTATAATTTGGAAAGACTTTGCATAGTACTCTATAGACAGCATATCTGTCATCTGTCAATCAGCCTTGATAAGTTTCACCAGTTTGGCCAAAGGATGATGAATGTTTTTGACCACAACAGCTGGGGAAGACAAACCAGAAAGAATAAAAGGGTTGGTAAGTGCATTAGTGGAGTGAGGGTCCACACCAATAATGTTATAAATCCTTAAAGAATTGAGTAGTTGTTGAACTGCATGTTTAACATATATTGGATTACTTGCTGGCTAGGGAAGGGGTTGGGGGGAAGGAAGGGAGAAAAATCTGGAACACAGGATTTTGCAAGGGAGAATGTTGAAAACTATCTTTGCATATATTTTGAAAATAAAAAAGCTGTTATTTTAAAGCATTGGGAAAAAAGTCTGTATTCTATTCTGTCAAAAATCCTTTTGAATATTTGTTGTCATAAATATATTAACTATCCCTCCCAGCTTTGTATCATTCATAGATTATGCCTTTATCATCCATATAATTGACAAAAAAGATTAATTACATCAGGGCCTAAAAGATTCCAGGCACATTCTGTTAAAAATTTTCCTCCCAGTTGATATTGATCAATCCAAGAAAATGTGATTTCCTTTGGGAGCAGAAACAATTTCACTATTGTCTTGTGTCTTTAGTGTCTTATACTCTTTATTATCTCTGAGAGAGAGGAATGTGATAGCATATTCCAGATGAGTCATCATCACCTCAACCACCATTTCCCCTCATACCTTGATAAAGATAGATCAGGATTCTGAACCCAAGAAACCTAGAATAGAAGTGACTCCCAAACAACTGACCTTTCTTTCAGTCAATTACCTTCAGCGATCATTGATAAAAATGACTTCTGTGAATAGGGAATCTTCCATCATTGCTACCACCAATATTAACCTCTGATTGACTATGACTAAAAGACAAGCAATTCCAAGAGCCCCAGAAATAGCAGCACCTTATCTCTTCCCATCCCCCCAAACCAAGCTTCCAGTCTGTTTTTCATTCAAATCTTTGAAGGCATCTTTGAAGGAGGCAACCCCTGCAAATATGCAACCTGGCAGATCTTACCATTTAAGTTTTTGGCATTGTCAAATGGTTCAACATTGGAAATTGATATGATCAGTGGAAATAACATCAAAAAGTTGCATTGCCATCTGCTTTCCTGCTGTACATCAAATTTCAATAAATCTTTCCATTCAACATGCAGCTGAAAACTTTCATGTGCATTGTCTTTTTTATTAGAATGGGAGCTCCTTGAGAGCAAGGACTAGCTTACTTTTTTATTTGTACCTTCACAACTTTGTGCAGTGCTTTGTACATACTAAGCACTTAAACTTGCTCATTTATTCATAAACATTTATTGAACAAAATTGTACTGATTTAATCACTACACTTTGATTATTCAATGAGATATGAATCCAACTTGCTGTATTATCATTTAATTCACATTTTTATATCTTGTCTATAAGGATACAAAATATCATCTTATAATGCCGGTATGTTATGTTTTCTGCTTTCACACGATCTCTCAGTCTATTAATTCTGGCAAAAAAAGGCATAAGTTTAATGAGGTATGACTTATTCTTAATGAATTCATACTGGCCATTAGATTCTTAAGCTCTAAGAGTGCAAAGACCATTGCTTTATCCAAACTTAGCACGTTTGCACAGTGCTCAATACAATATGCAGGTGATGTATCTTTATTTAATGAATGGTTTCAGTTTCCTCAACTGTAAAGTGATGGGATATGACTAGATGTTCCCTTATGCCCTTTCCAGCTGTAAAGCTTTGGTAAATACATGCCAGATTTTAGTAATCATTGCTTTCCTTTCAAAATGTCCCTAAACCATCCATCTGATAACTGCTTCTAATATTTTGTTAAGAATCAAATAAAGATCAAAAAGACAAGTTTCCAGACCGTACCTTTCCATGAAGAAAACTGGACAAAATATGTCAATCTCTTTAATTCTGTGACACTTCTATCATTCAAAGCTCACCAATAATAGCTCATCAACACACACACATGCAAACATAGGTATATATATGTATGAAACATACATATACACGCATACACAATATACAGTTTTCTAATTACATATAAAAATAGTTTTAAATGTTCACTTTTGATCCTTTTAAAAAAAATCATTTTAAAGAGGCAATTGCAGCTAAGTGACTTGCCCAAGATCACACAGCTAGTAAGTGTCTGAGACCTAATTTGAACTCAGATCCTTCTAACTCAGTGTTCCATCCACTGTGCCATTTAGCTGCCCCTTAACATTCATTTTTAATAAAATTTTAATCCCAATTTTTTTCTCCTTCTAATCCCCTATTCTCAAGGAGAACAATCTGATATAGATTATACATGTGCAATCATATAAACATGATATAGATTATACATGTGCAATCATATAAACATATTTCCACATTAGTCATGTTACAAAAGAAGAAGTAGAACAATAAGAAAAAAAAACCATGAATCTCCCCTCCCCAAGTGAAAATAATATGCTTTGATCTGCATTTAAACTTCATAGTTCTTTCTCTGGATGTGGGTAATATCCATGAATCTTTTGCAATTGTATCATTGTATTGCTGAGAATCATAGCTGATCATCACACAATGTTGCTGTTACTGTGTGGAATGTTCTGGTTCTGCTCACTTCACTCAGCATCAATTCATGTTAAGTCTTCCTGGGTTTTTCTGAAACCTGCCAGCTTATCATTTCTTATATCACAATGGTATTCTATTCCATTCATATATCATAACTTGCATCCCTTCTACCATATAGAGAGCTGTTATAAATATTTTTGTACATGTAATCCTTTTCCTTTTTTCATGATATCTTTGAGATACAGATCTAGCAGTTGTATTGTTGGATTTTGATTACATCAATTATATTTTACAGATTTTATTTCATTGAATGTCAGTTCTCCTTATTTTAACTCTTTATGATAGAAGTCATTCTATAATATACTTTTCTGTGTCCTAAAGAGTCAAATAATATTTTGAGTGTAAAAATTGACCTTTTCTTAATGACTCACAATCATCACCGTGAACATCAATGATCAGATTGTGCTAAAATAAATTGATGTTCCTGGTGGTTATTGAGGTGAATAAAGCTGTTAATTCTTGAACAAAATGACTCCAAGCTACCCTGCATTAAAAAAAAAAATCTATCCACTTTTTATGGTTTTTCCAATGTCCTCCCTCCATGTCAGCCTGTCAGATATCATCTTTGGCTATTGCTAGTGCCTGCCTTTAGCAATTTCTCTCTTCCCTTTTAATTCGTTGCTTCTTATCTGTTATGGGTGGAGAAACCAAATAACCAAGCTTGTTGAAGCTATATTTATGGTAAGAGTAAAATAGAATCTGAATGAAGGTTTCTACTTTGAGTAAATTGCATGAATGTAGGTACGTGGAGTTTTCCATCAACAATTTTTCTTCCTCTAAGACTTTTTTCCCTTCTTTTCTAGATTCTTTGATATGTTCTCATAGGAATTTCCAGGTAAATAAATTCTGGATAAGTGAAATGTTACTAGATCAGCTCTGAACCTATTTTAAAAATATAAATACTTTTCTACCCCTACTTTTCAAGAATGTTGATTCTGAAGTTGAAGACCTTGGATTTCAGTCCTGGAACTCTGTTATTTATTCTAACCTGCTTTTTACAGGTGAGGAAACTAAAATTCCTTAGAGAAGGGAAGTGACCTGCCATGATTAAGTAACTGATGTAACAAATAGTAAAAATTCTAAAATAAACTATTTTTAAATAGGTAGTTTGTGAGTAGTACTAGGAAGAGGAATCAGTGATTACTAGGAATTAGCATAGGTTCACTGAAAACTAGTCATGTCAAATGAATCTATTTTCTTTTTAAATAGGATTAGTAGGAATAACACAAGTTAATGTTTTATTGCAGTACTGCTAGGTAGTGTAGTAGATAGAGTACTTGGTCTAGAGTCAGGAAGACTCTGCTTCCTGAATTCAAATCTAGATTCACTTACTAGCTGTATGACCTTGGACAAGTCACTTAATCCTCGCTGGCTTAGTTTCCTCATCTGTAAAATGAGCTATAAAACAAATTTCCTCAATTGTAAAATGGAAAACCATTCAAGGATCTTGCCAAGAAAACCCTAAATGGAGTTCGGTCATATATGACTGAACAACAACCACAACAAGTAAATGATAGGACCAGAATTATGAAACCAAGTTATCTGAGTCCACATCTACAATTCTTTCCCCTGTCCTAAGACTGCGTCTTAAAAATCTCTACTCTGACAGGCCCTCAGTATTTATTCAACCATTAACAGAAAACCTTTGTGAAAAGCATGAAGACTTGATTCATCTCCTTCATTTTTCCAATCCATTCAATTTTAAAGGGATGAATTCAGGTTCAAATAGAGCTGCATGTTATTCACGCCCCCCACCCCACCCCACTCTGCCCTCTTCCAGCATTTTTGCATCATTTTTTTTGGAGGGTAGAGAGTAGAGGGGTGGGGAGAGAAGGAAATTTAAGTTATCAATGAATAGCATAGATACAAAAGGAAAACAATACGTTGTCTTACATATTGGATATTTTTATTGTCATCAGCAACAATAATGGCATACATTGCTATGTTGGGAGCAGAGTCTAAGGAGATTAGAGTCCCTTTAAAATCCATGGGAGTCTGAAATGGAAATCCTTCCTAGCTGAGTCTGACAAATCTTTTTCTCTGAATCTTAATGAGAATCTAGAACTGGAATAGATTTTATGTAGTCGAAGAAATGCAGAATATTACATTTGGGAGGAACTTGGGAATATATCTAGAATGTCTGATTTTACAGATGATGGGACTGAGGTCCAGAGGCTTCTTGACTTGTCCAAAGTCATATGGATAGTAAGCTCTAGAGGTAGGATTTGAAACCAAGTTCTTTGATTCTAGAATAAATGCTCTTTCCTCCACACCAAAAGACCTCTTTTAGGAGGTCTACAAGATACAAACTATTTTCATAATAATACTAATAAGTTTTAATTTTTTATATGGTAAAATATTGATATTTAACACATATAAACAAAGGTTCTTTAGGGAGAGGTCTTCAATAATTTTTGAGAGTGTTGTAAAGAAATTCTTAGACCAAACATTGTTTAAGATTTTATGATTTAGAGCCATCCCCTCTCCAATTTTATAGATGAGGAAATTAAGAGGGGAAGGGACTTTCCCAAGATCTCATAGGAACGAAGTATCAGAGCCCAGGAGTCAATCCCAGTTCTTCTGACCTTAAATCCAGTGCTTACTCCCCATTAAGTTGTGGACTCATCTTGAACCCAGAAACAAATGAAGATTCATGTTCTAATAATATTGGTTTTTGAAAGTCTGCAATCCAGCTCTTGTTTGGAGTTTTAAGTTTGAGGTCAAAATACCTCGTGTGGCTAAAGATGGGGGAGGAATGGAGGAGATAGATACTGCTGTAATAGGTATTGTGAAGTAATAACAAAGAGAAAAACGCCTTGCACTGAACCCAGAAATCCTTTGCTTTTATTAGAACTCAAACTAGGACAAGCAATATTTAAAAACAAAAAAGAAAGAACCCTCCTTTCCCCCAGCATAACAAAAGTGTTCCAGAAGGCTCAGAACACGTGTCTTTTGTCAAACCATGTTTTATTTTGCTTGCTTGTTTTTGAGTTATGGAGAGAAGAAATATTATTCTTCTCCCCTTTCCCATTCGCTGCCTTTTAAGGCAACATAGATTGTATACTTGGGTTGAGCAACATACTTTGGGAAAAAACCTTTCTTTCTTTCTATCTTTCTGTCTTTCTTCCTTCTGTTCTTTCTTTCTTTTCTCTTTCTGTCTTCCTTTCTTTCTGTCTTCCTGTCTTTCTTTTCTCTTTCTGTCTTCTTTTCTTTCTTTCTTTTCTCTGTCTGTCTTTCTGTCTTTATATTTCCTTTTTCTTCTGTCTTTCTTGCTTGCTTTCTGTCTTTCTTTTTTCTTCACCTTTCTTTCTTTCTTTCTCTTTCTTTTTTCTTCACCTCCTTCTTTCTTTTTTCTTCCCTTCCTCCCTCCCTTCCTTCTCTCCTATCCTCCTCCCCTCCCCTCCCCCTTTCTCCTCTCCCCTTCTTTCCCCTCTTTTCCCCTCTCTTCCCTTCCTCTCCCTTCTCTTCCCCCTCCTCTCCTCTCCCCTCTTTTCTCCTCTCTTCTCCTCTCCTTTCTCCTTTTCCCTTTTCTTTCCTTTCCTCCTTCAAATGTGTTGCCAGCATAGATATTTTAATCTAAATTATCAGAGAAAAATGATAGTGACTAGGTGGCTGAACTTTTAGTTAGTTCCTCTCTGCCTATGACAGACTTATGCATGGGCTGCCCTACCTTATTAAATATGCCCTTTTAAAGCTTTCCCTCAGACAGGCATTTCTTCACATTTCCCTGCTTCCTCTTTGCTGTTGTCTATCTCCAGCATATTCACCTCTGTCTATTGTATGGTTAAATTGCTCCCTGGAGGGACTATACCATCTTCAGTCCATGAACAGGGCTGATAGGAAAGCATGAAGTTAAAGCTATCATCCTGACTGCCCAAGAGATTAAAGAAGGTACAGCCTAACTACTACATCCAAATTTTGTCAGCCCTAGGCCTGGGATTTGCTTGAGTTTGTGGGATTAGCATTACATTAGGCTAGAGAAGTACCTAGCATTTCTTTCCCCTTCGTTTTAACCCTTCCCTCCACTAGAGTCAGACCAGAGTCCTCTTGTGCATTTGCAGCATAACAAGCTTAGTCTTGCTTCCATTTGATTCCTCATGCTATTCTTTTCTCCAGGAATGGCTGTTTCCACCAGGCACTGTGCTGAAGTGGAAAGAACACTGACTCTGGAGTTGGAAGACCTGGATTTGAATCCTGACCTTAGAAAAATCACTTAACTTCTGTCTTAGTTTTTTCATCTGTATGTAAAACAAGGGTGTTAGACTAGATGGCTTCTGAGATTTACTTGGATGAAAGACTCTCTGTTTCAAAGCTCAAATCCAGACCTACCTCCTCCCTGAAGTTTTTCCCCCATCCCTCCTCTACTAGGGATATTGATCCACTTGGTTTTAGAATTCAGCCCTAGATCTGAATTGTCTGTTTGGAGAGTGCATGAGTGAGTGCTAATCATTCTGCAGGCCCTCCCTCCCATCCTTCCCTCTGGATCTTTTTTTTTTTTTTTTTTTTTTTTACTTCTCTTGCTCTCAGGACAGTCAGTCAATCAATAGACATTTTTAAAGAGTCTATTATGTGCAAGGCATTGTGCTAAGCAATGAGGATACAAAGAAATAATAATAATAGTTAACATTTATATTGTGTTTACTATGTGCCAGGTATTGTTACCATCTCATTTGATCCTCCCAGTAACCCTAGGAGATAGGTATTATTATTATTCTCATTTTATTGGTGAGGAAACTGATGCAAACAGAAGTGAAATGAATTGCCTAGGATTACATAGCTAGTAGGTATCTGAGGCTGAATTTGAATTTGGGTATTCCTGCCTCCAGCTCAAGTACTCTATCCACTGAGACACCTAACTGCCTTTATTTATTTATTTTTAATTTAACTAGAAAATAGCAAAAGAAAAAAAAATTGCCATATGCACAACAGAACATGAGAGGATTCAAAATATAAAGCAATACATTTCCCTTTCAAGAAAGCCTATATAATTATATTGAGAGCTGTGCATCTTTTCTTTGATTTCTTGTAGGTTTTCTTTGGTTCTCTGTTCTGTATTTTTTTACTGTATTCTTTCCCCCCCCCCCCCCACTTCCTCCCTACTTTGTTTAAGAAGGCTACAATTAAGTTCCAATAGCTATATATACATACACACATTCTACAACTATATATAAACATATGTACATATGTTTATACATACATATACATAGATACCTATAATAGTACACACATATATACATATACATTCATATTCATCTATATAAGACTGTATTATGCTTATTTATCCTCTGTTTCTTTGACAAAGATGTTATCCATCTTCCTTCATCAGTCTGTCTTTCCGCATTTTTCTAACTTCATCAACTCATTTCCCATACCATAGCAATATTCCAGCCTTATACTATCTAGTTATTTTAATTTCATATGGCTGACAAATAATGTAGTTTCCCTATTTTTCTCTTTTGATTAAAAGTTAGTTTTAACTTTTTCTAAGATCATGATTATTATTCCCCTCCTTTTTTCCTTCTTTTTTCTTTTTAATAAGACAAGGGGTTAAGTGGTCACATAACTAACAAGTGTTAGGGATTTGAGGTTACATTTGAACCCATTGCTCCTCCCAAGATCTCTTCCTTATCTCTCTCTATCTTCCCTTTCTCTCTCTCTTTATCCCATTCCCATTAATGTACACATCTTATCCCATCTAGCTGCCTCTAAGAAAGATAAAAGACAATCCCTTTTCTCAAGGATCTCACAGTTTAATGGGAAGACAAATTTCAAACAACCATGTGTAAGCAAACAGCTTATGCATAAATAAGTTCCCAATAAGATAAGTAAGAAAACATCAACAGAAGGGAGGCACTAGAATTAAAAAAGATTAGGAAACGCTCCTATAGAGGATGGAATTTCAGCTGGGACTTGAAGGATGCTGGGGAAACCAGTAGTCAAAGATAAGGAACTAGATCACTTTAGATCTGAGAAACAGCCAGTGAAAATGACTGGAGTTGGAAGATGGAGTGTTTTGGTGGAGGAGCAGTAAAGAGGCCAATGTTACTGGATCAAAATGGATGTGGAGTATTTTATTTTATTTTTTAAAAATAATTATAACATTTTATTGACAGTACATATACATGGGTAATTTTTTTTACAACATTATCCCTTGCACTCACTTCTGTTCTGACTTTTCCCCTTCCTCCCTCCATCCCCTCCCCGAGATGGCAAGCAGTTCTTTACATGTTAAATAGGTTACAGTATATCCTAGATACAATATATGTGTGCAGAACTGAACAGTTCTCTTATTGCACAGGGAGAATTGGATTCAGAAGGTAGAAATAACCTGGGAAGAAAAACAAAAATGCAAACAGTTTACATTCATTTCCCAGTGTTCTTTCTTTGGGTGTAGCTGCTTCCGTCCATCATTGATCAATTGGAACTGAATTAGATCTTCTCTTTGTTGAAGAAATCCACTTCCATCAGAATACATCCTCATACAGTATTGCTGTTGAGGTATATGATGACCTCCTGGTTCTGCTCATTTCACTTAGCATCAGTTCATGTAAGTCTCACCAATCCTCTCTGTATCCATCCTGCTGGTCATTTCTTACAGAACAATAATATTCCATAACATTCATATACCACAATTTATCCAATCATTCTCCAGTTAATGGGCATCTACTCATTTTCCAGTTTCTGGCCACTACAAACAGGGCTGCCACAAACATTCGAACACATACAGATCCCTTTTCCTTCTTTAAGATTTCTTTGGGATATAAGCCCAGTAGTAGCACTGCTGGGTCAAAGTATGCACAGTTTGATAACTTTTTGGGCATAATGTGGATGTGAAAGGAAAGACTGGAAAGGTAGGAAAGGGCAGGTGATAAAAGACTTTCCTAGAGTTGATAGGGGACCACTGGAGTGTATTGATTAAACAGAAAGATGATATGGTCAGATTTGTATTTTAGGTAGATTAACTTGAATGGAGGAGGATGGACTGGAATGGGGCATGAGGTGAAACCAGACATCAGGTCATTGCAACAGTCCAGGCATGAGGTAATGAGGGCCTGCATTAGGCTGGAAGAATCAGAGGAGAGAAGGGGGTAAGATGCTACAAGAGAAGGTTACAAGACCACAGAGGTAAAATTGAGAGAACTCGGCAATAAATTGGAATTTGGAAGGCATGGGTACGAGTCAAAGAAACCAAGGAGTGAAGTATGATACCTAAGACAGGAGACTGGTTAATTGAGAGGGGTAGAAAGTGTGGGGAAAAAGTGGTTTTTGGGAAAAATAGTAAGTTTAGGTTTAGACTTGTTGGGTTTAAAGTGTCTATGAGATTCCTTGTTTGAGATATCTAGTAAGTAGGGAGCTGATTTTGAAGACTGATAGTATCTCAGCCTAGATAAATAAATCTGAGAATCTTCAACATGTAATGAACATAACTGAACAGTAATCAAATGATGATCTTTTTAGAAAGAAGGAGATTACTTTGATCAAAATATTTTTCCCTGGCCACCACTCAGCTATGTGTGTGATTTCTCTTTTCAGAGGGGAAGCTCCTTAAAGACAGGGTCTCTCACTGTAGTACTTATATCCTCGTCACTTAATATGGTACCTGGAACATAGTAAATGCTCAACACAGTCATTTTTTCATTCATAATGAGCATATGTTCTCTTATATGTTACTTAACTTTTTTGTATTGTGTCTTATCTCTGGTTTAAATAGTTAGAATGGTAGAAAGGACTTTAGATTTTATTGAATTCAGTCTGTTATCTGTTGCCTGAAATTCTTCAATATAAAAATGTAAATATTTCTACATCAATGGTATATTTATTTACAAATAAATGTTATCCCTAAGTATAAAGTACATGATGGAGATTTTTAAAAATTATTTTTGCACTATCTCCACAGGGTCTAAGTTGTTGGTTAGTCATGTCTGAATCTTTGTGACTCTATTTGGCATTTTCTTGGTAAGATAATAGAGTGGTTTTCCATTTCCTTCTCTACCTCACTTTTTACATATGAGGAGATTGAGGCAAACAGGGTTAAGTGAGTGGCCCAGAGCCACTTAGCTAATGTTTGAGGCTGGATTTGAAGGCAAAAAAGGAAGAGGCATTTTCATTATTCCTAGACCATTGCTCTATCCACTGAGTCATATAGCTGCCCTAAACAGAATCTTGCAGATACCAAATATATGGTAGGTACTGAATAAATATTAGTGGAATTTCCTTGACTTGCTTAGAAGAGCTGGTTATGTGGAAAGGGCTTCAATTTGGAGTTAGAAGACATGAGCTTGAGCTCTGCTTGGATACATATTATCTATTTGACTCTGGACAAATTTTGTCCCTTATAATCTTCAAGGTCCCTTTCAGTTCTTCCAGAGATGGGAAACAAGGACTCTAAGGTGAGAGTCAAGATCATTTCTCTCCAGTGCGATTATGCAAAGGAAATCTGATTTAAATGAACATTCAGGGCATATGGGCAAAGGAGGGGTGTGTGAAAGACGTCTGTACATGTAAATAAGAGCTTCAATTCATTTTTAGTACTGACCTCCTGAACCTTCTGCATCTGCTCAGATGCAAGTCTAGAGAATAGTGTTAACCATCATTCCCTGAATCATGGAAATAGCCAAAGGGAACTAATTTACAATAAAAAGCTCTTAGAGAGCTACATGATATCAGGGCAGGAAATGACCTCAGACTATAGAATGTGGGAAAGGAAGAGGCTTTAGAACATAGAATAGAGTATGTTTCTCTTCACTGGTCACCACTTACCTACTGGTGTAATTTTTCCTATTAAAACAAAAGCTCCTTAAGGGTAGAGATTCTCACTTCAGCATTATATCCCATCTTCTACTAAAAATTAGTATTTTGAATGTAGTACTTAACACATTCTTTTTTTCCCCATTCACAATGCTCATATGACTCATTCGAATATATGCCATTTAACTATTTTTGTCTGTGTCATAAGGAGCTTGGAGGAGTCTTGAAAATATCTTCTATGAAAGATAAGAGTATATTAGGGGAGGGAAGGGTCAGTAGCAAAACACTTTTGGGAATAGCCAGGGTAAAAGAAAAAAGAATAACATGGGGAGAAATATAGTTAGTAATAGTAATTATAAAATTACTGGCATCACCTCCCTAATATCATAGTCTTCTTCAAAAAAGGACAAAATAACAACAGCCTTGAACTTGGTAGACTCTCAGCCAAAGTTCATTGAATTAAAATGGAATTAAATTTAAAATGTTAGATTTGGAAGAGACCTTAGACATTATCAAATGGAACCTTTAGAGCAATTAAGTGGCCCAATGAGTTGAGTGACAGCTGGTGTTAGGAAGACTCATCCTCTGGGGTTAAATCTGACTCAGACACTTAAGAGATGGATGACCTGAGCAAGTCACTTAATCCAATTTGTCTTAGTTCCTCATCTGTAAAATGAGCCAAGAAGGAAACAATAAGCCACTCTAATATCTTTACCAAGAAGATCTTAAATGGGCTCACAAAGAGTTGGATATGAATAAAAAAAAAATCACTAAACAGCAACAACAACAAGAAGAATGGATCCTTTGCATTTGAGTAACAGATGAGTCAATAGATGTCCAGTAAGTGACTTGCCCAAGCTCACATGGCTAATCAATGAAGAGCCCAGGACTAAAGTTGAGTCTGGATCTCTTGTTTCTTAATGCAAGGTTTGATCCACAGCTTCTTCCTCTCTCTGTCCTTCCATACCTTTATCTACTTTATCCATTGTTATCCTGAAGATGCAAACTTTGTCCCAGCATCTGAAGGCCAAATGTTGATGAGCCTGCTTCCAGATACCCAAAGCAGGAGATCTGAGTAATGAGACACACCTCTTTGTGTGTATTTGTTTGTTTGTGTTTGTGTGTGTGTGTGTGTGTGTGTGTGTGTGTGTTTGTGTGCCTGCTGGTGAATATGTAACTTTACATTTAGTCATTTGCTGTAAGTCACTTTAGAGCTGACAAGCTGTTTTCAACTCCTTGTCACTGCTGCCTGATGCATCTAATTAGTCCTGCCCTCCAGCTGACAAATATCAGCTACTCTGACTAAAAGATGGTTTCCCCCTAAGTGCTTCCCTCTGGCAAAGTTAAATATTAATTATCTCTCTTTATTTCATGATTATTCATGGGTGCTAATGTCACCACAGCACAGAGTGATAAGTCACTGCTGTAAGATATTAAAAAGTGGTAATTCACAACTGAACTGCTAAACGCCCCCTGAATAAAATGCCAAGAATTGCTGGCTGGGAACTGCAACACCCAATTGGAGCTGCTTTTGTGTCACCTGGACATATTTTCAGGTAGAAATGATAGTGTCTATCAACAAGAGAAAAGAGAACGGAGCTACAGTATCCTCAGGAGTTCTGACCACAGCAGCAAGGAGGCTCTTTTAGAACTTTAGGGGTGATGCTGATTTGGGTTCAAAAAAGACATGAGCATCGGATATTCAAATCTAGATCTTGTTTTCAAAAAGGGATCTCTCCATTGGATTTGTAGGCAAAGTCCTTTGGTTTGAATCTCATCTCTAACATTTACTATCTTGTGATCTATAAGTATTTAACTTCTCTGGACCAAACTTTCCTTGCCTATAAAGTGACTAAATGGCCTCTAAACAACTTTTAGCCCTGAATTAGTGATCTTCATCACTTCTTCATCAGATAATTATGGGTAGTGGGTATATGTCCATGGAGGACTATGTATTAGATGAATTCTTAAGTTCAGAAATATCTTCTGTCTTAATTTGATTGGACAGTTTGTGGAGTGCTATAAACTAATAGAAAGAATGAAAACCAACTTAACATTATGAAGGAAGTTACTGGCATGGTTGAGAAGCCCAAGATTGGCAAATGCGGGCTTTAGTCTTCACTCTGCTATTTGTAATAGTCTATAGTCTTAGACAAATCACTTTAATTCCACAGATATTAAATGCCTGCTAGCCTTTGAAGAGATAAAGACCGAATCAGATGCAGCTCTTGTCTTTAATGAGTTTATAATCTAATGAGCAGAAGTCACTTCATGATTCCAGGCCTTATTTTTTTCATTTGTAAAGTGAAGGGACTGGACTAGATTAGATTAGTAGTTTTCAAAGTGTGTGTGTGACCCTTGTGAGATCTTCAAGTTTCCTTCAGGGTCTCTTTAAGGCCAAAATTATTTTTATAATAGAACTAGATATTATTTTCCTATTAAAATATTCCTCCCTTTTTCAACTACCTATCTATAGGTCAGATTTTCTTCATAGCACTTTAGCCAAAATAACCTATTGTAACACATTGAATTCCGAAAAAAATATGAGAATCCAGCTGCCTTCAATTAAGACAAATTAAAGAAAAAAAATTAAAGCCATGTAAAACAATGTTACCTTTATTACTAAATAAAAAAAAACTATGGTTATTTTTCATAAAATATTCTTTATCATGTAATTTGTTTTTATTTTCAAATGAATTGATATTTTAAAAATCAGTTTTAATTCCTATTATAGCAAATATCAATAGATCTCACCCACATAAACAGACATTATTGGGTTTCTCAAAAAATTTTAAGAGAACAAAGAAGCCTGAGACCAAAAAGTTTGAGAATCACAGACTTAAATGATTAATAAATTTTCTCCCAATTCTAGTATTTATGATTCTATACTTTGTTTCAGGTCAAGTCTTTCTGCATATCATGAGCTCTTCTTCAGTATTCTAATGAACTACTACATATTTCAGAGTCTCCTCTCTTTCTTTCCCTCTCTCCCTTTCTCTTATTTCCTTTCTCCCTTCTTTCTCCCTCTTTCTTCCCTCCCTCTCCATTCCATCTCAGGTGCTGAGGCAATGTCTGATTGAAAGTTATTGAAGTGGACAGAATTGGTGTAAATACTAAAGGTTCCAAACCAGCAGACAGTCTATATCCAATCATTTTGATTACTTCCAAGTAATTTGGTGTATCTATAATTATAACATGAGGTCATCTTAATTAGAATGACACAAATAATGTTTAATTAGACACAATTCCATTCCTCAGAGATTTGTAATAGATTCAAGTAGAAGACTTTTTGCTTTTTTGGTTGTGCTTTTTTTTTAAATTCTGAAAGGAATATTTATTTATACATTGGAAACAACTAGCAGGGCCCATTGGTCTTTAATAACCCTCCTCTTCTTTCTCCTTCTCTTTCCTCCCTTTCCTCCCTTTCTCCCTTCTTCCCCCTTCCTCTCCCCCTCTGGTGGGGCTTACTATGTTCTCTTTGCCTGTGTTGGTCTGTCTTCTAAAGCCTGGTGGCAATCCATAGGCAATATTCTTCAATATTGCTTTGGTGATGAATCAGTCAGCCAACCAATCAAGTAATAAGCCATTATCTGCTATGTGTAGGATACTGTGCTAAGGATGCAAAGACAAAAATCAAATCCTCTCTGCATTCAAGGAACTCACATTCAACTAGGAAGGCTCTAACAAGTTCATAGATAATGAAATTCAAGATAGACACAGATCATTCAACAAACTTTTAATGAATATTTTCTGTGTGACAAATAATATACTCTACTGTTAAGGATAGGACAGGTAAAAAGAAACCAATTTTTGCTTTTTTAGGACATAATATGTATACCTGTAATATGTTTACAAAATAAGAATATACAAAACAAATATGAAATAATTTTGTGAGGAGATCCTGGCAGTTGAGTATAGACTTCAGGAAAGTCCTGAGATAGAATTGAGCTTTGAAGGAAAGCAGGGATTCCCAGAGGTGGAGGTGAAGGTACATTCCAGAAATATATAGTACTGTCAATGCAAAGATATGGTGATTGGAGATGGAGTATTTTGTATGGGAAGAGACGCTTGACGACTAGTTTACTTTTAGCAGAGAATGAAGATAAGGGAGAGTAATGTATATAAGTCTAGAAAGATAGGTTGGAGCTGGATGGCAAAGGATTTAACAATACCAAGGACTTTATATTTGATTCTAGAGGCAATAAGGAACTCCTGAAGTTTATAATATAGTAAAGTGAGTTTATTTTGTGCATGTAGAGTTTGAGAGACATATAGGGCATCCAGCTCAAAGTGTTCAATAGATTGCAGGAACTCTGGAGAGAGGTTAGAACTGTGTATAGATCTGACAGTCATCTGAACAGAAATAATAATGGAGGCCATAGGAGCTAATGAGATCATCCAGAGAGAATATAGAGAAAGGAGTACCCAGTACAAATCTTAGTTTTCTTATCTCTAAAATGAGAATAATAATACTTATGCTGCATAATCACCTGGTTTTTGTGAGGGAAAGGCTTTGTAGCCTCTAAAGTTCTGGAGAAATGGGATAAATAAATGTTATTACTAATAGGGTCACATGGCTCATAGAAAAGTGGTGGCTAAAAGGAAGACTCCTGCCTCATCCCAGGCTCTTTCCACTACACCACTGAATGTCATTTTCTTCATCTATAACACGAGGGCATTGGACCAGAATGACCTGGAGGGCCAGCTTCTAGCTCCAACATTCAACAACAGCTCTGGGATTATTAGGGGCAAAACTCCTCTAAGAGAACCTAGTAGAAAACAAGCAAAATCCTGTTAGGGAAGAAAGGGGGCTTTAAAAAGTGAAAGTAATGCCTGAAAGGGAAATGCACTGAAACAAACCTGTTCCTGAAGCCGATTTTAGTAAAAATCCGTATGGACTATCCATTTCCCTTTTGTGTAATGATTTCAGAGGGAAGTCCCTGCAGGTGTGAGATCAGACTTAACAAAGAGGGTTTAGAGATAGCCCCTACCCAGGGAAAATAATTCCACCTATAAACACCTGTGTTAACAAGTGCTGTATTTGTACAGATATTTTCTTTTTCAAATCATGTTTACACACACCTATTCTCTTACTCTGCTCAGGTGTATGCTGTATGGAATAGCACATAGGGACCAACTGGCTATGGGCCAGGGTGAAATACCTCTCCTCTCTTCTCCCCAGAAACACTGGGGAGGTAGTGGGGGGAGTCCATTTAGCTCAATCAGCTCTGGATTGTTTATTGTGTAAGAGCAACTGTAGGCCTCCCACCTCTGATCGCCAGTGGCTCAGCTAACCTCAGAGGCTTAGTTCCCTTTGAGTGGGATTTAAAAGGGATGCGGGAGGGCCAAACAGGGGGCCAGATCGAGGGAGGGGGACCCTGGGCCCAGTGAAATGGGACACCCATAGCTTTTGTAGCCGGAGACCAGGTCAGTTTGCATTTTGACACCAATAGGAAATGTGAACCTCACAACCACCTGATTGCAACAAACAGATTGTTAGAGGACAGAGGAAGTGTGATGGGAAGACACCCCAACATTCAGGACTACCTGGAGAAAGGAAATGAAAAATAACGGGGAGCAGTACTTTTCCCTCCCCATGATTGTAGATCTTAGAGTTAGAGAGACCTTAAGGATCACGATGGTCCAATTCCCCCTTAATTTATAAGGGAGAAAAATGAGGTCCAGATAAGTCCTGCACTCTATCTTCTAGCTGCCCTCCTCTAGAATACTGCTCAATAGTAGTCATGATAGTAGCAATAGGACATATTACTATGTGACTTAGTTGATTTGGGAGTTCTAATGCAGATGGGTCTCAATTGTTTGTAACTTACATAACTTCTATTAGAGAGTTTCAGGAAGCCCAGAGGAATTGGGAGGATTTTCCCAATGCATGGAATTTAAACCTTGGTCTTTCTAACTCAAGGTCTAGCACTTTGACCATTATCCCTTGCTAAGTCAATAAATATAACTTCAGAAAACTACTCCCAGTGAATTGCTATCATTTAATGAGACAGCTGTGTCCATCTGTCAACCCTGAATCAATTTTTTAAAATGAAAGAAACACACATATGCATTTCATATAGTCATGGATTTCTGCTTCTCTGTTCCCACACGCATGGATGATTTACATCAGCTCTGGCTTCTGAATGAGGTTTGGGTTGGGTTTTGAGTGTGACTTGGGTGTGAATTTCTGGGGCTGGAACATCTAACAGAACAGAGATATAGATCTAGGGGTGAGAAAGGGTGGGGTCCTTTTTGTTTTCTGGGTCAACCCCTGCCTCCATTTCCCCCTTTGGAACAAATACTTCCTGAAGACTCCTTGATTTCTTGCTGTATCATCTCCCCTGAGGACTTGAGGGAAAGTAGAAACTGCAGAGTTTCTTCTCTCCCCCCACCCCCCTTAACCCCAGGAGCACAAATTCCATTTCTGCTAACTAATTAGACATGTGTCTTGACGACATGATGTGAAGTGAAAATGGGAAGATGGTCTGAATTTAGTGCCTGAATCAGATGACAGGCATAAAAAATTGCAACTGGGCCATATTTGTATGATTAAGAGTTTCCTAAGGGTCACCTCATTTAGGGGTGGGCAGGAGTTACATCTCTACACAATTGTACTGGGTCTAGAAGCAAAGGGAGCCAAATACATGAGGCATAAACTTCCCCCAAAATCTTTTGTCCACTTGGTATAAATTGTCTCTCTATGTAAGAATTGTAATGGAGAAAGGAGAAAACAGATTCATGGTTAAAGGTATAATGTATCCAGTAATAATGATAGTATTTACATAATGCTAAAGTTATAAAAGTTTACAAAGTATTTTACATGTCAGTCATTTGATAATCACAACAATTCTCTAAGCTATTTTATTACCCCCATTTTGCAGATGAAGAAATCAAGGCACAGAGAATATAAATGACTTGCCCAATAAGTCATATAAGTGCCTGAAATAGGATTTGAATTCAGCTCTTCCTGACTCCAAGTCTCATGTTTTGTCCATTGTCCCACCAAGCTGCTTAGTAGAAAGCTCAAATGACTTCTCTGTGTCTTTGAGGGAGCAAGTTAAGTTCCCAAGGTCTCAGTTTCCTCAACTGTAGAATAGGGGGAAAGAGGGTTGGATAAGGTAGTCTCTGAAGTCCCTTCTAGCTAGGCTTATGCTAGTAAATGTTTAACAACTCATTTTTGGGGGGTGGAGGGAAAGGAGAAAGGGGAAATGTATTAATGACACACTTTTAAGTTTAACCTTTATTTTAAATATTTTCTCCACCATTTTCTTATGTCTAGACAATAAATAAAACAATAGGTCAAGCCTTGATATGCAATGTTTTCAAGATTTTCAAGATGTAAATGCTCACACTGAAAATGAAAAAAAAAAAACTGGCTAAACTGGAGCTGGCTCCAGCAACCCCTGCTTCTGGCTGTAAATCTATGATTCTACTATTGACTGGGAAGCCAGCAGACCAGATTTTTGCTTTTATCTGCCACTGACTACCTGAATAACTTTCCTTGAATAATTACCTGAGTAACTTCCCTTTACCTCTCTGAGCCTGAGTGTCCTCATTAACAGAACAAGGGGATTGGAGTAGGTGACCTCTAAGGTTGACTCTTTTTATTAGGAGAGAAATACATATATTTCCTATATTCATGAATATGTTTTCCTATTCTCACATGTACAAATGATTTTCATTTGTCAACTCTGGCTTCTGGGTTTGAATCCCTAACATTACATGATTTATGACATTCATTAGTGTGACTAGTTGACTAGAATGCGAACTCATAATTCTACAGAATTATGGGGCAGCTGGGTGGTGAAGTAGGTAGAGTGTTGGGCTAAAAAATCAAGCCACTAGTAGCGTGAACCTGGGTAAGTCATATAATCTTATTTACCCCAGTTTCCTCTTCTATAAAATGAGCAAGAGAAGGAAATTCTCTAAATATCTATATCTAAATTCTTTCTCTCTCAGTTTACTGCTCTATGAAAAGTAGAGGATCCTTTAAGGTCCTTTCCTTCTATGATATTCTGTAAAATTTCTGATTTCATTCGAGACCTCTGCAATGCAAAGTAAAGCATATGGGGAAAAGTGCTTTTGAATTATCTTCATATTTATGCCTTTCTTATAATAACTACCTCCACACACTATGGTAACATTTATGAAAACAGTTGTCCCATTGTTATTTCATTGTTAAAAATTGGCAGCTTGGTGGTATTGTAGATAGATTTTTGGGCCTGAAGTCTTCTTGACTTAAATCTACCTTTAAATACTTCCAAGCTTTGTACTTTGGGAAAGCCATTTAGCCTTTGTCTTTTTCAGCTTTCTCAGTTGTAAATTGTGTTGAATAATAACGCCTACTTCCCAGGATTATTGTAAGGATGAAACAAGATGGTTATAAAATGTTTAACATAGTTCCTGATACATACTATAGTAGCTGCTATATAAATGCTTGTTTTTTCTTTCAAGATACTAATACTTTGAAAATCTTGTGTTTCTCTAGGATTTAATTACTTTATAACCTAAAGGGAGAAAGAAAAAAAATAGAGAAAGGAAGAAAAAAAATTAGGAGAGAGAAAAAATGGGATCTCAGATGTCTCTTTATTATAATAAATTACATAATAAAATGTTATGTTCCTTTATACTTGTGAGACTTGAGGGACTTTTTTATTTAATGGAAAAGTTATATATAATGGTCAGTTTCATGATAGTGATAGGAGTGTCTGATTTATATATCGATCCAAAGTGTTCTTTCCTACTGCCTTCCAAGACAAGTATTCATTGAGCTCTAAAGCCTTCTTGGCATTGAAATTCTACTTTCTTAGAGTATCATTTGTTTAATTGAAGAATTTTTCTATCCTTTCATGGATATAGTATGGGTATTCCTGAAACTTATATACACACTAATACTTCCTAAAACTTTGGGTACCTGAAAATGGTATATATCATTAATTGAAGGTTTGAATGACTGGTGAATAACGATGTCCCTTAGAATATTAATTAACTATTCGGATGAGAATGACTTTGCATAACATTCTACAGAGGTAATAGATTATATGGACTAACAATTAGATTGGTTCTCAGTTTTGGGAAATAATCAAAACAATTTCTTATAATTTCAGTGTTTGGTATTTAGACTTATGTTATTGTAGAGAAGAGCTTTGGTTTAGGAATTTGGAGATTTAAGGTTTATTTTAGTCTTTGCTATCGCTTGATCAAGTTATTTATTCTCTTAAGGCCTCAGTTTTAAGCCCTATAAAATGACTAGCTGAACTCTGAGGATATTTCTAGGTTTAATATTTTGTGTGCTATTTTTCTAAGGGCCCTTTTACCTTTAATATTCTTTTTTCTCCTTTCTTGTTAAGAGTGATGTTCATTTCCCCCCCTTCCACTTAGTTGATTTTTAATACACATCGCTTTATGAATCATGTTGAGAGAGAAAAAATCAGAGTAAAAGGGAAAAACCATGGGAGAGAAAAAAAAAACCCAAAAATAAGTGAATATAGCATGTATTGATTTACATTCAATCTCCATATTCTTTTTCTGGATGCAGATGGCATTTTCTGTCCAAAGTCTATTGAGATTGCTTTGCATCAGTGAACCATTGAGAAGAACTGTCTTTCACAATTGATCATTATACATTCTTGCTGTTATTGTGTACAATGTATTCCTGGTGCTGCTTGTTTCTTCAGCATCTGTTCATGTAAATCTTTCCAGGCCTTTCTAAAATCAACTTGTTCATCATTTTTTTAATAGAACAATAATATTCCATTACCTTTATATACCACTACTTGTTCAGCCATTCCCCAATTGATGGGCATCTATTCATTTTCCAATTCTCTGCTATCACAAAAAGAACTGTTACAAACATCTTTGCACATGAGGGTCCTTCCTCTTCTTTAAGATTTCCTTGGGATAAGAACCTAGTAATGGTGGTGCTGAGTCAAAAAGTATGCATACTTTTATAGCCCTTTGGGCATAGTTCCAGATTGCTCTTCAGAATGGTAGGCTCATTTCACAACTCCACCAACAATGCTGTGGTGTACCAGTTTTCCCACATCCCCTTCAACATTTATCATTATGTTTTCCTTTCATCTTAGCCAATCTGTAATTTGCAATTCTCTAATTAATAATGATTTAGAGGAGTTTTGAAATGTAATTACATAGTTTCATATAAATATAATTTTCATCATCTGAAAAGTGTCTGTTCATATCCTTTGACAACTTATCAGCAGGGGAATGACTTATATTCTTATAAATTTGAAACATTTCTTTGTATGTTTTAGAAATGAGACCTTTATCAGAAACACTATCTGTAAAGATTTTTTCCCAGCTTTGTACTTCCCTTTTAGCCTTGTTTCTATTGGTTTTGTTTGTGTAAACCTTTTTAATTTAATGTAATCAAAGTTGTCCATTTTGCCTTTCATAATGTTATCGAGTTCTTCTTTGGTCATAAATTTCTTCTTCTCCAAAGACCTGATGATAGGTAAATTATCCCTTGCTCTCCCAATTTATTTAGTTGAAGAGTTTTTATATCCTTTATGAATATAGTATAGGTATTCCTGAAACTTATCCTTTATGCCCAAATCATGTACCCATTTTGACCTTATGGAAAATAGAGTGTGAGATATAGGTTTATGCCGAATTTCTGACATGCTATTTTCCAGTTTTCCCAGCAATTTTTTTTGTCAAATAGTGAGTTCTTATTCCAGAAGCTGGAGTTTGGGCATTTGTCAAATACTAGATTACTATAGGCCTTGATTATTGTGTTGTGTATATCTAACCTATTCCTTCAATCCACCATTTATGTATATCTACTCTATATTAGATATGTGTATACCTAGTCCACTATTCTATTTCTTAGCCAGTATCAAATAGTACAGTTTATAATAATTATTTACTTATATACAGTTTTAGGTTTGGTACTGCTAAGCCACCATCCTTTGTATTTTTTTCATTAACTCCTTTGATATTCTTGACCTTTTGTTCTTTCAGATGAATTTTATTATTATGTTTTCTAGTTCTATAAAATAATTTTTTGGCCATTTGGTATGGGACTAAACAAGTAGACCAATTTAGGCAGAATTTTAGCTCTAATATTCTTGTTCTAGAGTCCTTCCCAGTTCTGACATTTTATGCTGAAAGATTACTTCCATTTCTGACATTCTATATTCTAAAGTCTAGTTCTGAAATTCTATATTCTATGGTTCCATCAAGCTCTGACATTCTACATTCTGCAGTCCTCTTCTAAGTATAATAGCCTAGGAATTTAGGTCTCTGTTACCTCTGCTGTCTATGATTCTATGACATTATTCTTTAGCTCTTGCTTTTGGCTCTAGCTGTGAGAATTTGTAAGCTCCTACACACAGCAGTTCTTTGACTTTGCCAGCCTTTAAGTGTGCTCCAGACCATCATTTTCCTGAGAGAATGAAATGGCTAAAGCATCTCTAGGAGAAAGAACCAAGAACTAGGAGAAAGTAGTAGTGAAGGGGGTCAGGAAAAGGTGAGTCGAGAGACAAAGTTGACTCGTTTTGTCTAATTTTCTACAATAGGATTATGGGAGAAATGACATCTTTGTAATGACTGGAAAGTTTTTTTTTTTCAGAGCAGCTTTAAGCAAACAATAAGATTTTCTAGTTTTTCAAAGAATTGTTAGACCTTGATTGGCATTCAAATATTATATAGAAAAGAATCTAGCAATTTGGAAAAGGCCTGAAAAGGCCTGAAAAGGGTGAAGAGAGGGCTTGAGGGCCAATTGCCGATGTTCAGCTGAAGAGTCTTCAGAGACTTCTTCAGAACAGTAAGGGTTCCCATAGTCCCAAATGTAAGATTGCTGAGATGGCTTTGAAGAAGAGATGGGGAGGGGAAAGGGAGTTCTTGATAAGTCCTGCCATCTGAGAAGTATATAGCAAAGCATATGTTCCTGCATGGATCTTTGGGCAGGTCTGCCAAGTGCTAGAGGAATGAGAGATTTGGTGCAACTCAGGCTATTTTTAGAGGGGAAGCAAATGAAAATTCAACAGTGGAGAAACAGGCTTCCAACCCCATGGCTATCTTTTCCCACAAGTTTTGAATGAGTTCAGTGATGCAGCAATGGATTTAACCCAGGTGCCTCCAACAGATGTCCTTTCCCATACACACATATCATAATTCCAAACAAGAAAAATGATAAGTCTCTCTAGAATTTGTCCTACTACCATAGGAATCAGAGAGAAAGAATTTTTAGAGATCATCTGTTCTAGCCTATTCACTTACTTTCAGTTGAGCACACTAAGACCCAAAACAGGGAAGGGACTTGACCAAGATTATACAGTTAGAGTGGCAGAAATAGGAACTGAAACTAGGTCTTTTGGCACCAAATTGCTTTTCCCACTATACCTTGTTGTACTCTCTAAATCAATAACTTTATCTTCATGACCTTATTTGAGAGGGAGTGACACACAGGGGTTTGAAGAGCTAATAAAGTGCCCCTAGTGCCTGCCTTAGCCACGTTCCTCTAGTCTGACATGCAAGAAACGTGTCTTGAAGTGAAAGAAAGAATTAATTTTCCTGCTTCTGGGTTTGGAAGAAGTTGAGAGGCAGTATGGTGAGAGGGAAAGGAAAATGAAAATGAAAATTTTATCATTTAGTTGTGTCTGACTCTACATGATGTCAGGGACTTTTTTCGAGGGGTTTTCTTGGCAAAGATACCAGAATGGCTTTCCATCTTCTTCTCCAGTGTGTCTCCATTTTATAGATGAGGAACTGAGGAAAACAGGGGTTAAGCAACTTGGCAATGCTTATACAGCTAGTAAGTATCTGAGGGCACATTTGAGCCTGGATCTTTCTGACTCCAGATTTGGTATTCTATTTACTATATCACTTTGCAGCTCTATTGGAGATCTCAGGGAAATGGAAATGGAAAACTTTAAAACCAGAAGACTTGAGTTAAAACCTTACTTCTGCTACTAATCTCACCTGGATGATCTCAGGAAATCTGTTCCGCCCCCCTTCCCCCACCTTGCCTCTTCTCTAAAATAAGAAGGTTGGATTAGACGATTTCTAAGATTTCTTCTAGGGCTAAGTTCCAAGATGCTTATTAGGAGAAGATGGTGTATGAGTTGAATCTAGAATAGTCTGCCCATTCAAGAGGAAAAAGTTGTAGAATAGTGTTTCCCAAACAAATTTGATTGCAGAATTCTTTGGGGCTTGAAAGATTTGTTGTGAATATACATACAATACCTACCTTGGCAATACCTCCCAGGACAAAATGGGAATATTTGGGAGCAAAATGGAGAAACCAAGAAATTTTCATTCTCCAAATTATAACCTGTAATATTGGAGCATAGTATAGTACCTAACTTCATAAACTGTAGTTTGCAACCCCACATGGTGTCTGTCTGTCTCTCTCTGCAATTGGGGGTAAGTGAATTGCCAGGGTCACACAGCTAAGGAAGAGTTAAGTGTCTGAGGCTGGATTTGAACTCATATTCTCCTGATTCCAGGGCCGATGATCTAATCACTGCACTATTTAGCTGCCCCAACCCAAGTGGTATCTCAAAACTGAATGTGTGCTATTTAACATGTATAAGACTGAGGAAAGGGAAAAGTCAGAACAGAAGTGAGTGCAAGGGATAATGTTGTAAAAAAATTACCCATTATTCTGTCAACAAAAAGTTGTAAAAAAAAAAAAAAACCTAAATGTGTGGACTGTAAAATTTTGATTTATTACAAATAAGTGTTTGATTTGTATATCTATTTTATATATCTACATACCTGGGGTATTTCTCAGGTGAAAAGGGATTGCAAGTGGAAAAAAAGTTTAAGAAGTCCTAGTATGGCATATAAAAAGCTGGACTTGGAGCCCAAAAGTCTTGGGTTTAAGACTGCCTCTGATGCATCCTGGCTATGTGACCTTAGCATTTTCAATGGTCCATACTTTTAATGGAACTATATAATAAATAGAAAGAACCTCAGGTATGCAACTGGAAGATGTGAGCATACAAATGCCTGGCTTTGGAACTTATTACCTAAGTAATCTTGGACAAGCATCCTTACTTCATTTGCAAAAGGAAGGGCTTAAAGTTTATGATCTCCAAAATTCCTCCAACCTTTAACAGTCTATTTTTTGACTCCTCACACTGCCAGAATGGTAGGGTGGAAAGGTATGGGATTTAGAGTCAGGAACTGGGCTCAAATTTCAATTCTGGTACTTCCTGTGCAACTCTGGGCATATCGATTCTGTGGGCCTGTTTCATCTGAAAAATGAGGGGTTTAGCCGATGTCCTCTCAGGTCTTTTTTAGCTCTAAATGTACAAGCTTATACACCTACCCCACAGAACACAGAGATATGGCTATATAACCATGATGTTAGGAATAGAACTGAGAAACTCCTAAAGTGATGATGAAGTGATGATAGATCACTGTTCATTTTCAGTACAATTCAATTCAATAAATGTTTATTAGACCTTTATGGAGTGCCAAGTGTTGTCTATGAGTGTATGCCTTACATAGATTCAGGTCTGTTCCCTAAAATTAATTGAATTCCCTTGACTATCTCCTCCTCTGCACCAAGAATGTACCTTACACCTAAATTTGCTTAAGCTCACCTGCAGATAGAAATATTCTTTGTCTCCTTGGGGCTTCATTTTAATGGGAGTTTCATTTAATTTACTTATTTATTTTTTGCATAGAACAGGTGATAGGCTACATGGTAGTAAAACTTATTCATTAGTCCTTTTGGTATAATAACATTTCCCTTCATTAAGACTAGCCCTGTTGCTCTTCCTTTTTCAACTCTGTGTCCAAGGTATACAGAAAAAAGGAGGAAAATTCCCCCTAATGATATGCCACATAGGACTCTACTTCCTAAAGGCATTTAGAAAGTTTGCCCTTTGACAGATTAACTTCCTTTTATTTGAGGAGTTCCTGAGAGATTTGAGATTTAAAAGGTGGTCATCATCTGTGACGTAGAGGAATAAGATACCATCAGAACAAGAATATATTTAGAAGACAGGAAATCAGACTGAGAGCTTTAACAAGACTTGTCCTTGATTTTTTTTTTTTTTTTTAAAGAAAGTCTTTTAGCTGAAGTAGACATGACTCTGGCTCTGGGCCGTGGCTAATGGGTAAAACTGCCCCGAAATGTGAGAAGAAATCATTTTACCACTTTACACTGAAGCTTCCTCTTTTTTCATCTCAGCTGGGCTTTCTCCAAGCTCATTTTATTTTTTGAGAATTGGGGAAATATAGCCTTGGTATATGAGCAGTGATGGGGGTGTCCCTGGGCAATGATGACTTTTTAAAAAGTACCCTTGTAGTAGACATTTACTAGAGAGTTAAGTGGAAGTGAGCAAGCCTGTTGGATTTTCTCTTCTGCTCTGCTTATGATTAGTAAACTTCTTTTCCAGAGTGGGAAGATGTATCAGCCTATTTTTAGGTCTCTGCTGTTTTAGTGTGAACATTTCTAATTCTTAGAACAGATTTCAGCTGTTTTCTGTCTCCCCATTTCTAGGGTTCACACGTAGGTAGACATTGTTATAATATTAATGATCAAAGAGGAACCCGTTTTGCAGATGAAACCTTTGCCATTTATAGCACCTATGGATGCTTTTATCAGGGAGTTACCATCTAAATTTGGTCACAGAGCGTAGAATATTATAGTTGTGAGAGTTAGTTTAGCGCAGATAATTTAACAGAAGAGGAAACTGGGGCTTGAAGAGGGGATATCACTTGACTAAGGTGGAGGAAGAACTGAAACATGAACTTTAAACAGTGGCAATAAGAAACCCAACTGAATTCTGTTGAGGTAAGGACTGAACCTCTTGGGACACCTAGAGATGCTGTGTTATTAAAAGTATGACAGCTGTCAAGTGGTAATGCTTGCAGGCAGGTCTGGCCCAGAAGCATTTTTCTTTGCCTACCTGGGGAAGATGGAGTTATTTTTAGATGGAAACATTAATTAAAAAAATCTCATTTTTATATTGCGCTTTAAATTTTTGGTTAGTTAGAAAGCCCTGGCTTGAATGTGACTAAGAAAGGTTTGGTTTTTCTTTAGTATCAAAGACCTTTCTAAGATATCTTTCTTTACTAGTTTGAATTTATTTTGAACAAAATAGAGCAGGCAGATTTTATTAAAATCTAAATGGCCCAAGACTTGTGCCAGTTTGGATGCTGTATTGTTTGTGACTTCTTGTGACCTCATTTGGCAGAGATATTGGAATGGTTTGCAATTTCCTTTTCCAGTTCACTTTACAGATGAGAAAACTGAGGCAAACAGGATTAAATAATTTGGCCAGGATCATAAAGCTAGTCCCTGAGGCCAGATTTTAACTCACATTATTCTGATTACAAGCCCAGAACTCTATCCATTGCACCACTTTGGATGAAGAAATACTTAATGGTTTTGTGTGGCATGGTGGCTAGGTCTAGATATAGAATTGAGAAGATTTGGATTCAAATCCTATCTTAGACACTTAGAACCTATATGCTCCTGTGGAAAAACAAAAAACAAACAAAACATTTAACCACCCAAAGTCCCAACTTAATCATCTCAAAAATGAGGAAAATAAACTCTGTAGTTGACCTCTTCAGGGCTGATGGAAGGCTCAAATGGGAGGTTTATAAAAAATATGATTAACATTATTTCATCATTATGAGTACTCTATTCATCAAGGTAGATTACAACCTCATTTTGTGCTATCCATGACTTCTCATAAGTCTCTAATAGACCTGTAAAAAAAATCTGCCAAATGTATGTGAGGACTTCCACTGATTAGTCATTTTAATATTTCAGGGATAATAGAACAGCACGTGGACCTTCTCTCTGATATCTCTTCATTCTTCCTCTATGACCATTTCCTGATCATACACAGCTAGAAGAGACTTTTCTAGTTGACATGTAGTTAATATGGGAGAAGGAGGACTCAATATCTTAAAAAGAACACACACACACAAAAAACAATACCAACCCAAACCATTAAAGACTTGAGTTGTGGTCTTAGTTTATCTCTTTCTTTGTAGAAGCCGACAGTGACATAAACCACATCCGTGGATGCAGTTTCTATGTTGCTATAATCTTTTCCTTCTGTGGGGCTGTGAATACAGGGGTCAGGTGCAAATATCTTCAAATCACATGTCTCTTTGAGTTACCAAAGCCTACACCTGTGCTAGTTCATCTCTGACTCTAACTTCCTGAGGTCAATATAAGAGATTGGGGGGTGGGGGGTGGGCATTCATTGGTAATTGCTCCAAATTGGCTCTAATAAGATAGCTGTCATAAAAATAATTGTTCCATGTGTTGAGTGGACAAGAATTCTGGCATATTTGCTGTCAATAGATTTCAGTGGGCCTCCTTCTGAGAAATAAGTACATATTTATTTGAAAACTTGCTAACATGGTTGAAAGTTATTAAATGGTGCTTATTGCTAACAGTGTCTGCTTGTTCTCTTCATGGGAATATGCAAGATCCACAAAGTCTGTTCTTAACAATGTGGTTGGTGGACAACAGACGTTAGTTGTTTGAAAATAACAAGAGCTTGTAGGACATTGGAGACAGAATTTGGTGACATAATTTGGAGAAAGTATAGAGGGTGGAAAGAATACTGAACCTGTAGTCAGAAGAAATCTGAGTCCAAATCCTTTGACACGGGATTATTATGTGATCTTGGGCAAGTCATTGGATTTATTTGTTGTTGTTGTTGTTGAGGCAATCAGGATTAAATGATTTGCCTAGGATCATACAGTTAATAAGTGTCTTAGGCTAGATTTAAACTTAGGTCCTCCTGATCCCAGATGCTTTACTACCTAAACTGGATCTCAAGTGAGAAGAATAATCCCTTCACTACCTTACAGAGTTATTTGAAAGAAAGCACTCTAAATCTTAAAGGGCTATAAAAATAGGAGAGATTTTATTGTTTCTTAGCACAAATGGCAAGACCACTTGTGTTTTGGAGACTCTGAATATCATGAAGGTCAAAGCTTGAATTATATGTAGAGTTGGCAGTATTAGTTTGAAGAAAATTTTGCCGTAGTTAGTTTTTAATAGTGGGTTTGTTTCCCTCAAAGGAATATAACTGTTAACAATATTATAGAATCACAGAATGGAAAAAATCTTAGAAGTTATTTAGGCAATATTCAGACTCATAGCTTCCTGATTTCAAATCTAATACCCTATCCACAGTCCCTACCTTCCAGACATAATTTGCCCATGATCTCATAACTAGCAAATAGTAGATCCAGAGGTGAAGTCCAGGTCAGTTAACTCCAGAAATAAAATTTAACATCCTTTTCATTGGTATTGGTGAGGATTGGGAAGACACTTTTGGAGAGGTGGTACCTGAGATGGACCTTGGAGGATGAGAAAGAACGTCTTCATGAAGATCAGTGCTCTTTCTATTACAGAGGGGGGTGTCTCAAAGGTTAGATTCTTGTACCTGAAGTCAGAGAGAATTGAGTCCTGCCTTAGACACTAACTGTGACTCTTTCAGCCTTAATTTCCTCATCTGTAAAATAAGAGAGATCTTGAAAGCCCCTTCCAGCTCAAAATCTAGAATAATGATGAGAATCATCATAATATCTAACATTTATATAGTGCTTAATTTGTGCCTGGCACTTCTCATTTGACCCTAATAACAACTCTGGGAGGGGAAATGTTATTATTATTCTCATTTTATTATCCTAGATAGGATTGTG
Source organism: Antechinus flavipes (assembly GCF_016432865.1). NCBI lineage: Eukaryota > Metazoa > Chordata > Mammalia > Dasyuromorphia > Dasyuridae > Antechinus > Antechinus flavipes. Next base: position 203,362,928 of record NC_067399.1, on the reverse strand, counting down.
GATAAGATAAGTGGATAGAGCATTTGGCCTAAGGTCAGGAAGATGTGAATACAAATCCATCTGGAGACACTACTTGTGTGACCCTGGGCAAGACAGTTAACTCTATTTGCCTCAGTTTCCTCATTGGGAAAAATGAGCTAGAAATAGAAAAGGCAAACTAGTATCTTTGCCAAGAAAATCCCAAATGGGGTATTGAAGAGTAGGACATAACTGAATATGACTAAACATACATATAGGACTCTGGGATATGGGATTTCTGAGTACTTCAAAGAAACAAAGCATTCTCTGCTCTTGATGACTAATTTCCTCATCTTTTAAAATGGGGAAAATAATAGTACCCATTCACAGGGTTTTTGTGAGGACCAGATGAGATAACATATATTAAGGGCTTTGGAAACCTTAAAGTGCTATGTAAATAATAGTTATCATTATTATTATTATTATCATAGCAAACAATAGGGGCATTTACCAAGTACCCCTAAAACTAACTTTAAACTGGATACAGATATGCAATGCAAATGAGAGGATGCTTAGTCCATTAGCAACATTTTGGTACCCCCTACCCCCCAAAAAAATTAAATTACAGTAACATAAAGAAAGCGTTACTTTGAGAGATTCCAGGTGAATGTAAGGCTATATTTTCACCCACAAAAAACATCACCAAAAAGTTAGGTGATGATTTTATTTGCTTTCTGGGGTCTGGGTCTGGATGTGGTACCTTTTTTCCCTCAGCTAGTTTCAGTAAAAATTCTAGATCAGCTTTGTGGTGTCTGTGGTGTTCTTTAGCATGAATGTGCTAGCAAAAGTTTTGAAATGAGTTCCTTTCCCATTCCCCCCAATAATATATGCATAACAATTAAGTTTAATTTGAATTGTTAACATTATCTCTGTCACTTTCCTAAGTCTAGACCAGGAATGGAAAGTGTCCTGTCCATGGGCTGTATTAGGCCCATAAAATCCTTTGCTAAGACAACTACAGGTGATGATCATCTGAAAGCTCAACCTCTCACTACTCACTGAATTCTACAAATTGATAATTTTGTATGGCTTGTGAATGATGTTATAAATATCCAAATGATCCTTGGCAGAAAAAAAATCCTCATCTCTGGTCTAGATAATCAACAAAACAATAAATACAATAAAAGCAATAAATAAAAAATCCTAATTTGTGGCATTTGTATATTTTTGAGGTATAAATGTTCCTGCTGAAAACTGGAGACTTTGTTCCTTCAGTTAAGGGTCACATCTTCTAGACTGGATGTTATCTCACAATTTGGGAAAAATCCTTGAAGGTCTAGTATAATTAATTGAATTCAGCAAGCATCCTTTGAGCAAGGCCCTGGGACTATAGAGATGAGAAGGAACAAGAGTTTCAAAGACATTGCTTTCTACTAGGGAAATTGTTGGGATATAATCCCAAGTACCCTGCTTCTTGAGTCAGGATTTTATTGTTGTCACTTGGTTCTTTCCTGAAGATGCTAATGAAAAAATGTCACCTCAGTTCCTCAGATTAGAATTCAGAGTCATGGTTGGTCCTGACTCAAATCTTTTTGAAGATGCAGAGCATTCTGACTGTGTAACCAGTGGGGAAAAAAAAGGCTTATTCCCACAGTGTGATGGGTCAGTTGGAACTGGTCACAGAATATTTCCACATGTTCCAGTCTTGTTTCGAATCCATTGATTTACTTTAATTTCCAGTTGTTTGGGTCTGTGGCCTTACCATCATGGCTTAGTCATGAATGTGCATGGCAAGCTAGCCTGTGACCACATGACATGTCAGGGTTTGAGGGAGGTGGAGAATGTCCCTCATGAAAGGTTGAAGTTTTTGGGAAACAGATTCTACTACAGGGTTTCTTAACCTTTTCCCACAGTAATCCCTTTTTGCCTGAGAAATTTTTAGATGAATCTAGGTATATAGGTACATAAAGTAGGTATACAAATCAAACATTTACTAATAATAATTCATCATTTCAGGATCTGCACATTCAGTTACACAATTCCATATGGGGTCAAAGCTTTGCTGTATCAGAGAAATGGCTAGTATGAAAATACTTTTTTCTTTCTTGCCTCCAAATCTAGACTTGTCACCTCCACTAGAATTTCTGCACCTGCATTTAGCTTCCTAATATATCCTAGCCCTTTAAGTTTCAGCATTCCAGAAGAACCCAACTTTTGGACCAAATATAGCCTTTTAGTTATATTTATTTAGATGCTGATTCAGGTTTAAATCATTCATCCATCTTCAGTCCTCAGTCTTCTAGTCTTCTCTCCACTCATTTATTGCCCTACTTCTGGCTTATTTGAAGAGGATAGATTACTAGCACCTGTGTGTTCCCTGGTTTTGATTGTCTCTCTGGTGACTCTTTGGATCTCTAACTTTCAAATCTTCCTAATCTGACTTTCCATCTTGCCATATTGTTTTTCTACCATTCATGGTTTCGGAATTATCAGGTTAAAAATGCCTTCCTTTTGTGGATAGAGGTCATCCAGTCTGGAAATGAAATATTGTAAAGGCCTGAAACTGAGTAGATTCACTTGGACAACCGAGCACTTAAAGCTAATTACTTATTGGACTATAATACTCTATTAGCATATGCTTGGAAAATGGCCCTCCCCACTATTCCATGTTGGCTCGATCTGTCAGTGTATACAGAGAATTGTAAGAGGGATTAGAGGGTGGAGTAAGACAAGCAAGAGTTACTTTTGGCTATGGAGAGAGAGAAAGAACGTGTGGAGATTCCTGTGTCCATTCCTCTGACTGCTACCCCAAAAGACCAAGAATAAAGATCAAGGGCTTTTGCTTATCCCGACTCTGGATGATTCTAAGGTATCCAGGGTGCTAACTGGGTCCTCACAAGGTATGATGAAAACTAGAGAAGTCAGGCCAGAACTTTCATCATGCCCAATCCTTTGTGATCTAGTTCGGAGTTTTTCTGGCAAAGATACTGGAGTAGTTTACCATTTCCTTCTCCAGTGGATTAAGAAAAACAGGGTTAAGTGACTTGTTCAGGGTCACACAATAAGTGGGTATCGAAGGCTCAGATCTTCCTGACTCCAAGCCCAGGACTCTATCCACTGAAGCATCTAATTGTTCTCACTTCCCTTGTTTGAGAGATTAGAATTGATTTCATTGATATAGAATGTCAAGATTGACCCATGAACACTTAAAAAAAATAGTAAAATGTTCAGAAGTTGGCAAAGATGTATTTGTTACTAACTTTGTAACATCATTATGAAAACTTTTGGGTGTTTTTGGTGCTTAAGTCCTCATGCAACTTATAGCACAGCCTAAATCACAAGCCTTTCCCAGCAACATATATAACAAAGGGAACACAGACGTACCTATGTAACATAGACAAAATAGGGAAAGGCACCCAGAAATCCCAGAATCATTCTGTTCTGACAAATTGAATCCAATTTTCCCTTCTCTCTTTTCAACACAGACAACACTGCTTCCTTTGTATAATGCAGGTAAAGACCGATCCAGAGATTCAAACTTTTTCTGTCTTCCCCCGTTACCTATAGTCAATCTCATAATTGAAGAGAGAGATTGGGCTTATGAGGGCTCTTTGTGCCTTGTGAACAGTAGCCACTGTGTGTATATTTGCTGAGCTGAACTCAGTTGTCAGAATATGATGACTTTATGTCTCCCACAGCTCAGTTGCTGCATCTTTCTGATTTAAGTCACAGAAAAGAATCATGTATCAAATACTCAGTCTTACTTGAAACCTTTTTTTCTTTAAAAAGGTTGTTCAGTGTGGCAGGAGAAAGAAACAACATGGACCTGGCAAGAAGTTTAAATCCAGCAGCAAAAAACAACTAGCTCAATACATATTTTCTAGCTATTGTTTTTGTGTTTGTGTCTATGACTCCAAGTAGAAGAAGACTGGAGACAAATAGCATCAATCCTTGATTATCCAGAGGCTGACTTTATGGTAAGGATTGTTGAAATTACTCTACTTATTTTTGCCTACCTAACACTGCCACCATCTGCAAGTGGTCTTTCCCAGTTTAAATGTTCCTAGAACATGATTCCCCTCTTTAACCCCATCATATTTAACCTAGTATTTATCATTTATATAACTCCCTAATTATATCTCTAGTGCTTAATATAATACCTTGTAGTTTTATTTATTTTTTTGTAGAGAGTGGGGCAACTCTGTGCCTTCATGCAGGTTGGGAGTTCTCAGTATGGAAATTTCTTTTGCCTATGCATGAAGACAACTCATCTATATTTTATTATCTTAGAGATTTGTCTGGAATACTTAATGTTTAAGGGGCTTGCTCAGGGTTACACAGTGTATTGGTGCCAGAGGAAGACTTGAACCCAGATCTTTCTGATTCCAATTTATTGTTGAGTCATTTCAGTTGTGTCTGACTGATAACTCCATTTAGGGTTTTCTTTGCAAAGATATTAGAGTGGTTTGTTATTTCCTTCTCCAGTTCATTTTATAGAGGAGGAACCGAAACAAACAGGGTTGATTAACTTGTTCATAGCCATACAGCTTATAAGTGTCTGAAACTACATTTGAACTCGGGTCCTCTGGACTCTAGGGAAGAACTCTACCTAGGGAGGTGCTCTATAAATTCCAATACCTATAACCATTTAACATTATCTAAATTGAATTATTGTTGGTAGGACCTCAAAGAGCTGATAAACTAGTGCCTCTTCACAAAATGATAAGGCATAAGAATAAGACCCTCTTGGAAGAGTATGAATCACATGAAATGAATACAAAGCTTTTGCAAATGGCAGATGCCATACCTGATTAGTGAACTCAGCTGAGTAAGGGTTAACCACTGGTCCAACAGCCAAACAGTTTTGGGGGATGGGGAAGGCAGAAAATCAGAACTTGGAGTTAAGCTAGCACAGAGGGTGGCCAAAGCATTAGGCGAAGGGTCAAACCAGAGAGGCAGAAAGAGGGAGTTTCCATGCCAACAGAGAACACAGGCATTGGAAAGCTCAGGCTAGTTTGACTACCTAGGAATCGGCAGAAAGGAGTATAAATAAAGTGGGAAGAATATGAAATGTTGGGATCAACTATGGATCCAGAAAACTAAAAATTAAATCAAGGCAGGAAGAGAGCTACCAATTGGATGACAGGGTAGTGACAAGGACTGAGATCTAGGATCGCTTAGCATCTACCTTCTTGGGACCTCAGTTTCTTCCTCTGTGAAGTAACAATACCAGTATAGATCAGGAATTTCTCAACCTGGGGTCTCTGGACTCCTAAGGAGTTGTTGGATAAATTTCAGGGCATCTATGAAGTTGGATGGGAAAATAATCACATCTTTGTTTTTAATTAAACTTTAGCACTTCCTTCACTTACAAATATAGGCAACCAATAGTGCTCTGGGGCAGCTAGGTGACCAGTGGATTGGGGCTTGAGTTGGGAAGACCTGATTTAAAAACCGACTTCAGACACTTATGTGTAAAATGAAGATAATAATACCATCTTCCTCTTGGGTTATTGAGTATCAAATGAGATAATAATTGTAAAGAACTTAGGGTAGTGCCTGGCATAAAGTAAGCAATAGATAAATGCTTTTTTTAATTATTATTTTAAGTGAGATAATAATTGTAAAATATTTAGCACTGTGCCTGGCATATAGTAAGCACTTCATAAATGTTAGTTATTACTGTTTTGGTGATGATGAAGATGAAGATGATGATGATGATGACAGTATTGGGGATGATGATTATCATCTTGAAAAGAGTACATAGGCTTCTCCAGGCTATAAAAGGGGTTCATCATACACAACAATGGTTAAGAACCCTTGTATTAGATGTCCTTTAAGGACCTTTTTAGCATTAATCTTACAATCCTGTGATGAAAACACTCCATTTTTGTGTTTAAATCTGTTTTTTTAATTTCAAAAGAAAAATTTATATTTTGCATAATTCCACATGCTTCTCTATGATGGGGAAAAGGGAGGAAGGGAGACAATCTGGAACAAAGTTATAAAAACAAATGTAAAAAAAAATTGTTTTACATGTAAATGGGGAAAAATAAAATATTAAATTAAAAAAATTAAAGACCCACTTTCAAAAAAGAAAGAAAATCTTAGAACATTTCAAAATAAATGTTAGATTTGTTTTTAATCATATAATTTAATTTTTTTTGTTTTCAACATTTATTTTTATAAGATTTTGATTTCCTTTTTTTTTCTCATTCCCTCTTCTTCTATTCCCTCCCCAAGACTACAAGTGATCTGATTATAGGTTGTACATGGAAATCGCCCTTTAATGTCCTTTGAGGCTTTGACATTCCACAGCATTCATGACAAAGAACTTGCTGCCCTTAATAGATGTTCATTCCTTTCATCTCAGGCTTCTCCCAGGGTAGCTGGGCTCCTGCTGGCCACACCCCCTTTTAGCTTCTTCAGGCTCAAGAGACGCGCCTGAGGTCTCACCCGTGGAAGCAGGCTGGGAAGGAGTTTCACAACCTCCTGTACTGTGCGTTGAAGAGACAGTTAAATTCCTGTTTACATATAAACCTAAACCCCCTTATTCTAACTGTGCCACCACCTTAAAAGACATATATTTATTCTCTCAGTTTTAGCTATTCATATGTTTAAAAGCGACAAGTTCTTCCAGAGTGATTATGCTAATGTACATAGGGCGTTTCAACAATTGTGCTGACAGTCCTAACCACTTATTTGAACTACATTGTGCAAATAAGATGTTATCTTAAATACTCTCCTAATATAACTCAGTAATCACTATAATGCTTTTTGGTGAAATTGTAGTATTATTACTGAATTTAGTCAACGAATCTTCAATCTTTCACCTTTTTCCTTAGCCCCTTCAGTGTCCAGGGTACTGAATAACTGATTGGGGTTAGGCATTTGTTATCATTATTACTAAACTCAGCAAATAGCAGCAATTAACTGGACTTAAACTTTGCTTTTGTGTAGAAAACATGAGGTGGGAATATGGAGGGAAAAGAATAAGTCTTATCGGAGGGGGTCACTGTAACTTCCTTATTCCTGTGAATGGCTCTGCCATAAATTCAACCAGTTTTGTGACCTCAAGGTCATCTCTGACTTTTCACTTTTCCTCATCCCTCCAAATCCAGTAAGTTGCTAGATCTTATCAATTCTACATCCTATAGCATTTCTTGCATTCATCTCCTCTCTCTTCACACTCCCTCTTGCCTGGACTACTGAAAGAGCTTCCTGATCTATTGAAATAAGTCTCTAGTCTCCAATATATCTTCTATTCAGCTTACCAAATTAATATTTCTGAAACTGAAGTATGACCATTGCATACCTTTGATCATAAAACTTCAGTGGTATCTCATTGCTTCTAGGGAAAAAGAAATATATAGATTTCTCTTTTTGGCATTTAGAGCCCTTCACAATCTGGCTTCAACCTATTTTTTTCCAGATTGAGTTCACATCACTCCCTCTCACACACTCTAATTCCAGCCAAGCAGGCCTATTTGCAGTTCCCTGTACATGACATTCCATCCCCTTTGCTTAGGCAGTCCCTCATGCGGGGAAGGCTTTCCCTCCTCATCTTCATCTCTTGGAATTCTTGGTTTCATTTAGTGCTTGATTCAAGTGCCACTTCCTACACAAGTCTATTATAATTAGGAACCTTTTACAAAGTGACTTTGTGTGTATTTCATATCTGTTTATCTGTATACATGTTCAGTCATGTGTGACTCTACATTTAGGATATTTCTGGCAAAGATACTAAACTAGTTTGCCATTTTCTCCTCCATATTATTTACAGATGAGGAAACTGAGGCAAACAGAGTTAAAAGACTAGCCCAGGGTCATACAATTAGTAAGTGCCTGAAGTTAGATTTGAATTCAGGTCTTCCTGACTCCAGGCTTGATGCTCTATCTACTACCTGCCTACATGTTTGTTTATTGCTGATCTGAGTTCTCTTAGTTCATATCTGTATTTTTTCGTTAGAGTCTAATAGTTCTTGACAAGTAGTAGGTGTTTAATAAATGTTTGTTGAGCTTAATAGCAATATTGATTGGTATATCCAAAGTCTAATAAAATCTTACTAGGACCCCCAAATTCAACTCAACATGAATTGCTATATTCAAGGCTCTACCAAAAACTCCCATTTTGATGCCTTATTGTGGCTTAGAGGTGGCTACATTTTTGAAGGTATGTCAATAGAGCATAAGTTCTTCAAAGTTCTACCAATACAAAAAGTTTGTTCTAGGTAGCAGAAAGTATCTGAAATTCAAGACCAACCTAGCTAAGTGTAGAGTGGCTTGCAGCCAGAAGACTGGCCATCAAGTAAGGAATTCTTTATTATTCTTCCTTAGCCCCTATTAAACAAAGAGAAATTTTAAATTGACCTTATTCCTTTATGTTCTATTCTTCTTAGTCTGAGGAATGGTGACATAAAAATGGAAAAGGACATCAAGGATGCTGTGTGACAGTTTTTAGATTGTTTGTTAGCATTCTAAATGTGAGCTCCTTCCCTAACAACCATAAAATTGAGATACTACTGTAGGAAATCGTTATGGATATTCTTGCTACAAATTAAACCTGAAGAAATAAAGAAGATGCAGCTCCTTGGAAAAGCATAGGAAGGAACTGATGAAGATGGGTCTTAATTTGTCCAAAGGTGACATATTGGGACATTTTGTCATTTTTGCCTTGTAATGACCATGATAATAGATTACTATTTGCAAAGGATTCCCAAGGAGAGAGAAATTCCATGAAGAACTCAATAAGCTCTTCAAAAACTAAATTAATATATGCTTAAATACTTGATGACTTTAGGGCAAATTTGGTTATGGGGGAAGATGGCAAAAATTACTTTGGAAAATGGTTCAGGCCTAGAAATCAAAGGTGTTAAAGGCTCACTGTATACATAGAACTTTCACACCAACATATTATGAATATTTTCTTTAAGAAGAAAATAGTTAGGTGCTGCTAGGCCTTGGAAGTGCCCAATTAGATCATATAAATGCACAACACAAATGAAATTGAATACATCTCAATATACTTAAAACAGCTACTTACTGATGTGTAAGTAATTTCAGAATTAGCTGTTTTGTGTAGAGCCAAACCACTGAATTTGTAGAGGAAAGATAAAAATCAATACCAACTTACAAGAAAGGATAAAAATGAGAAGATGTGTCATATAATAGAAATAGTTACAATTTAACTTTTCAAACATGGCTCATATACAAAAGAAGTAGGAAAATGAATGAAAGAATAGAAATCAACATAGATTATGACTATTTCCTTCAGAAGTTTAACTGACATTAATCAATCCTGCATTGGGGAGACCAAAAGAGCTGTGAGGTTGTTTTAGAACAAAGCTTTCTCCTAGTAGATGCTTAAATTTTCTTTTGAATGAATGAAAGCAAATCAAAGAGTAAATGTGTCTAAAAGATTCTTATACTCATTATTATTCAAATTTTTCTCAGATCCAAGTGACTAATAACAAAAAAACTTATGACTTGCTTCATTTTAAAGTTCTTAATTTTTTTTTTTTTTGGTAATTTGCCTTGTTTTCAACTGCTACCATAAATATAAGTAAAAAAAGGCCTATATCCTTCAAACTCTGGAACCTGCTTATTAGGTTTCAAGGTAGACATGGTAGACAGTTTTGGCATATGCCACTGGTTAGTCATGCTGTGGAACTCTGCTCCTCAACTAAAGGGTCAAAAATGAATAGACATCTTGGAGTCCCCAGCTGGGAAATGAGAACCATCCATTTAACATCTGCTATCCTGGAGGGATTATATATAGCTTGAGTGGTGATCCATTGCATTTAAATGACTCAGGAGCTATTTATCCATTTCATGGATATTCTTCCCACCACCCCAGGTTTATTGGAGAATGAAGGAGAAAGGAGAAAACATGGTTTAGTCTATTGTGCAAGTAATAAGTGATCTTAGTAAAAAACTAGTGGGGAAACATATTTAAAGTCATGGCTAAAATGAGGTTTGGGGAATTATACAAGCATTTCATTTATCTATATTTTTTTTCTTTCTCACTAGCTTAGGACCTTAAGAGATGGTGATAAAAGATAAACTAAACATACACAGTCTGAAAACAGATGCTTCAAGTCCCATTTTTTAGATCTGAGGGGGTGGAAACACCATTCTCCTCTTCTCCTCCCCCCTCCCCCAACCTACTGTTAGCTTTGTGGTATTCTAATCCTGAAAAGTTTATTTAGTTGGCTCTCTGAGGTGTTGCTGAGTAATGCAACTCTTCCTAAATGGGGAATGACAATCTCTAGGGAAAAGCTTTACTGAACAATACCATACTATACAGAAAGGCCAAGACAAGTGAAACCACTGAATTTATAGTGGAAGACTGTAGAATTGGTGAACTGAGAATAAAGGAGAACGAAAGTAGAAAAAGTATTTAGCTAGAGCTCTCCCTAATTTTTTTTAAAAAAATAAACAAACACATTTCAAAATCAGTTATGATGATACATGCCTTTAATCTCTCCACCCTGAAGGCTAAGGCTGGTGCATCACTTGAGTTCAGGATTTCTGAGTTGCAATGGGATAAACTGATAGGGTGTCTACACTCGGTCCAACTCTAAATTGTGTTTGGGGGATGGTGGTGATTAGGAGAGAATAGATAAGTCTTCAACTGAGATTGGAAACAGAACAAGTTAGAGTTCCTATACTTTTCAGCACTGGTGCTGCTGCTGCATTCCTGGACTTTATCATCTCCAAAAACTTGTCATTCTGCAAGATGATCAACTCTGAAACTCTCACCTTGTCAGATCATTTCCCACCCCAGCTGGAGGACTTCATCATTCCTTTTTCTTTTAGTATCTTGTCTTCCCCCTTAGATAGTGAGTGCTTTGAGAACAGGACTGGTTTTTGTTTATTTTGCTTTTTTTGCCTTTCTTTGTATCCCCTGGGGTTAGCACAGTGCCTGCCACATAGTAGTAAGTTAATAAATGTTTATTGACTCTGGCTCTGCTTTTTCACATTGAGCAAGATAGACCAAATGCCAAAGAAACATTCATGTTGTTTCCTTTTGTTTTTATATCAGTCATTTCTATTCTTTGCCTTCACTGAACACAAATCTGACTTTAATTTTGATAAGACAATTGATAAACTAGTATAAGACAATTGTGATTAAAAAAAATTAAGTAAAAGCAAGCCAACCAATCAGAAACAATGAGTTCATCTGACAATGGCATGTAATATTCTGTCCTTGGGGGGGGGGGTCGTCAAAGTTTCATCATTATTTGTAGTCTTCAGTTTCAATTGTTTTCTTGTGTGACTTTTTCTATTTACATTGTCATGTACATTGTTGTAATCATGCAAATTGTTTACATGTCTACTTGTTTAATTTATTTTACTTTGTAACAGATCATACAAATCTTTCCATAGTTTTTTAGATGTGTCATATTGTTTCCTTTCCAAAATTTTATTTATTTATTTTAGTTATTAAACATTCTTAAATTTTTTTTGCTTCAAATTCTCTTCCTCTCTTTTTCCCTCCCGCACCCACTGAGAAAGCAAGCAATATGGTATCAATTGTATATGTGAAGTCAAGCAAAACATATTTCCATATTAGCCACAACACTGACAATTTCCAGTCTTTCATCATTTTTGCTAATTTTCTTGGTGTGAAGAGTTGTATTGATTAACATTTTGCATCAATTTAGAGCAATCTTTTGGATGATTTTTAATAGTTTATTAATTCTTTTGTTTGCATCATTTGACTACTTATCCTTTAGGAAATGACTTTTTCTTTATTTATTTATTCTAGATGTCACACCTTTTATAGAGGTTTGTAAACTGGGTTCCATGAATTTGTTTTTAAAATATTTTAATGGCTATATTTCATTATAAATTAATTTCCTCTGTAGTCCTATGTATTTAATTTCATGTATTTAAAAATATTATTATGATGATTCACATAGGATTCACTGTATTGTCAAAAGAGTCCATGACATATAAAAAGATGGAGAATACCTTCTTTATAGAAAAAATATTTGATGCAAAATTTTCCCCAGTGGACAGTATCTCTTTTAATTGTGGTTGCATTAATTTTGTTTGTGTAAAACTTTTCCATTTCATTCAATTGAAATTATTTACTTTATCTTTTTTTGACCACTTCTGTTCCTTGTTTGGTTAAGAATTCTCCTAGCTTTTGTTATGAAAGGTAGTTGATTTCATTGCCTTTTAATTTTCTTGTGGTAAGAATTTTGATATTCAGATCATATATTCATTTTGAATTTATTTATTTTTATTTTTTTAAATTAAATGACTTTTTATTGACAGAACCCATGTCAGGGTAATTTTTTACAGCATTATCCCTTGCACTCACTTCTGTTCCAATTTTTCCCCTCCCTCCCTCCACCCTCTTCCTCAAATGGCAAGCAGTCCTTTACATGTTAAATAGGGTACAGTATATCCTAGATACAATAAGAACTGAATAGTTCTCTTGTTGCACAGGGATAATTGGATTCAGAAGGTATAAATAACCCCGGGGAGAAAAACAAAAATGCAAGCAGTTTATATTCATTTCCCAGTGTTCTTTCTTTGGGTGTAGCTGCTTCTGCCCATCCTTGATCAATTGAAACTGAATTATCAGTCTTTATCGAAGAGGTCTACTTCTATCAGAATACATCCTCAAACAGTATCGTTGTTGAGGTATATAATGATCTCCTGGTTCTGCTCATTTCACTTAGCATCAGTTCATGTAAGTCTCTCCAAATCTCTCTGTATTCATCCTGCTCGTCATTTCTTACAGAACAATAATATTCTGTAACATTCATATACCACAATTTACCCAGCCATTCTCCAATTGATGGGCATGCATTCATTTTCCAGCTTTTAGCCACTATAAACAGGGCTGCCACAAACATTTTGGCACATACAGGTCCCTTTCCCTTCTTTAGTATCTCTTTGGGGTATAAGCCCAGTAGAAACACTGCTGGATCAAAGGGTATGCACAGTTTGATAACTTTTTGAGCATAGTTCCAGATTGCTCTCCAGAATGGCTGGATGTGTTCACAATTCCACCAACAATGTATCAGTGTCCCTGTTTTCCCACATCCCCTCCAACATTCCGCATTATCTTTCCCTGTCATTCTAGCCAATCTGACAGGTGTGTAGTGGTATCTCAGAGTTGTCTTATTTTGCATTTCTCTGATTAATAATGATTTGGAGCATATTTTCACATGTCTATAAATAGTTTTATTTTCTTCATCTGAGAATTGTCTGTTCATATTCCTTTGACCACTTATCAATTGGAGAATGGCTTGATTTTTTATAAATTAAAGTCAATTCTCTATATATTTTGGAAATGAGGCCTTTATCAGAGCCTTTGACTGTAAAAATGTTTTTTTTTTTTCCAGTTTATTGTTTCCTTCTAATATTGTCTGCATTTGTTTTGTTTGTACAAAAACTTTTCAATTTGATATAATCAAAATTTTCTATTTTGTGGTCAATAGTGATCTCTAGTTCTTCTTTGGTCATAAATTCCTCCCTCTTCCACAGGTCTGAGAGGTAAACTATCCTATGCTCTTCCAATTTATTTATAATCTCATTCTTTATGCTTAGGTCATGAACCCATTTTGACCTTATCTTGCTGTACAGTGTTAAGTGTGGGTCAATGCCTAGTTTCTGCCATGCTAATTTCCAATTTTCCCAGCAATTTTTGTCAACTAATGCATTCTTTCCCAAAAACTAGAGTCTTTGGGTTTGTCAAATACTATATTATTAAAGTTATTGGCTGTTTTGTTCTTTGAACCTAACCTATTCCATTGATCAACTAGTCTATTTCTTAGCCAATACCAGATGGTTTTAGTAACTGCTGCTTTATATAATTTTATATCTGGTACAGCTAGGCCACCTTCATTTGATTTTTTTTTTCATTAATTCCCTTGAAATTCTTGACCTTTTGTTTTTCCATATGAACGTTGTTATTTTTTTCTAGGTCATCAAAATAGTTTTTTGGGAGTCTAATTGGTATAGCACTAAATAAATAGATTAGTTTAGGTAGTATTGTCATCTTTATTATATTTGCTCGCCCAATTCAAGAGCATTTAATATTTTTCCAGTTGGTTAGATCAGACTTAATTTGTGTGGAAAGTGTTTTGTAGTTTTGCTCATAAAGTTTCTGATTTTCCCTTGGCAGATAGATTCCTAAATATTTTATACAATCAGTAGTTACTTTAAATGGAATTTCTCTTTGTAACTCTCACTGTTGGGTTTTGTTCGTGATATATAAGAATGCTGATGACTTATGTGGGTTTATTTTGTTGTTATGGATAGGCTAATGCTTCAAGTCTTGATTAGGCTAGATGACCCGTAGTAAAAAAAAAAAAAAAAAAAAAAAAGATGCAAATGCAACAAAACAAAACAAAACAAAACAAAACAAAACAAAACAAACAAACAAAAAAAAAATCTAGAACTTAGAGCAGAGGGAGAGAATTAAGATTGTAAGTAAGAATCCTAGGTTTGAATCTCAGCTCTGCTACTTGCTGTGGGATTTTTAGCAAATAATTTCATCTCTTTGGGCCTCAGTTTCCTCCCATAAAAGGAGAGAATTGTATTAGATAAGTATTAAGGCTTTATCCAGTTCCTATGATCTTATGAAAGCAAACATTTTTAATTACCATTTTTGGTCTTCTCAACATAGTGGTTTCTTAAAGCTGTGAATGAAACCAGTGATAGAGATCTTGTGGTTAGGACACTTTTGGCCTAAAAGGCCTTGTTTCCAGTTTGTTCTAAGGAACCTTTAAGGGGAACTTAGTTTCTCAAACCATATTTGTGCTTGCTACAAATTCAGACATCCTAGAATGAGTCCAAAGAGATGAACTTACTAATGGAGAAGAGGATATTTGGGAAACTGAAGCTAGACTATACCAGAGAACTGGTCAGATGGATACTCTAAGCCTTACCTCTGACTGGTGTGTGTGTGTGTGTGTGTGTGTGTGTGTGTGTGTGAGAGAGAGAGAGAGAGAGAGAGAACGAGAACATTTTTTTTTTAAAGTGTGAAATAGGCCATTTTTAAAGCTAGAATGAATTAGTAAGAATAAGTAAGTTTTTAATTGTTTACTTTGTGTAGCTATAGGGTAGCTAGGTGGCACAATGGATAAGATGCCTGGAATCAGAAAGATCTAAGTTCAAATCTGATCTCAGACACTTACTAGCTGTATGACCCTGAATAAGTCACTTAACTCTGTTTGCCTCAGTTTCCTCATCTGTAAAACAAATGAGCTGGAAAAAGAAATGGCAAACACTCTGGTATTTCTGCAAAGGAAACCCAAAATGGGGTCATGGAACAATCAGAAATAACTGAACAGCATTCTCTGTGCTAGATACTGTGTTAATTGTTGGGGTAGAAAGTCAGTCTCTGTCCTCAAGGAGCTTACATTTTAATATTGGAACAAATAAGATCATCACTAATTATGATCTTAGCGAATATATAAAATAAATATATAAGGTAATCTTGGGAGGAAGTTCACTAGCTGCTGGAGGCTTTTTGGGATCATATGCTTTTTTTCCTGGTATCTGAATTTAGCACATTGTGTCTTGCACATAATAGATGATGGATAGTTGTTAATTGAACAGATTTCAGTCCCAACTTGGTCATTGTAAAAATGATGAAATAATGCAGGTAGCTGAAGGGTTGTCTTAAGGAAGAGAACTAGGAGCAACTAGTGGAAATAATGGAAAGGTAGATTTTGATTTGAAGAAAGTTAAGCAAACACTCAGTAGAAGATTTATGGAAGATTTGGTATAGAGCCACAAAATGTGGGCAGGCATGGATGGATTGTAATAAGCTTTGTATTAGAGAGTATCTACCTTAATGAGATCACATATTTATTAGGGTGTTGAATTAAGTAAAATCATTCTACCAGTTAGAGTTGTCCAAAAATATAATTGATTGCCTTATACAGCAGTGGGCTTCTTCTCATTGGAGGTCTCACATGGAAACCAGATAACCACTCACTGAAGTTCTTGGATGAAGACTTATGTTTGTGTTAATTCACCTCTGAGATCTTTCCTACTTGTGATTCAGTGAAATGGCCCCAGAGGTAGGGCATGATTTGCCTAAAGTCATAGTGATGAAGGGATCCCAAAATTCTCTGAAAACTCCTTCAAGGAGAAATTCTTCTGAATCTTGCCTCTGTGAGACTCACTCCAAGGAACCAAGATAAAGTGGTTTATCTTGATGAGACTAGTTGAAACATTCAATTCCAAGATTTTCTACCCCTTTTGTTGGCTTAAAACCACTCCCAGTATGTGGTCTCATCTAGGCTTGGGAGCAGTGACAGCACTGAGGGAATCTCATTCAATTGAAACTTTGGTCTCAGATTTCCTTATAAAAATGGCAACTTGAGGCTCAATCCTTGCAGAGGACCTAATATGCCATCCCTGGCATAGCAGCAAGCCTCTGCACGCTGGAATGATATTCTTTTTCAGCGTTATCCTCTCTTTATCCTCACCTATTTCCCTAATGAGACATGCTTCTCTGTGGGGCTCTCTATACTAGAAACTTTACTTCTCTTCCAGGACTCCTCTACTACTTTACTCTCCAGTCGGGACCTTGCTACTAAGGAATTCAGTCTTTCTATTATTCATGCATAGCAAAGGCTGACTTCCAAATGCCTATAATAAACTTATTTTTATCAGTCTAACTTTTCAGGTTCATAAATTCCTTTACGAAGGACCTCTGTGCTGCCAGAAGGGGGTTCCCACAACTCCCTACCTTGTGTGAAACCTAAAGGGGATTTAAGGGAGCCAAACCTCTTCATTTGGTTCCCTGAACCCAGAATCTGCTACTAACTTCATTATTTAACTCCCTGACAACCAGGAACCATAATCTCATCATTTTGGTACCTGAATCTAATCTCATCAATAGTAGTAGGAAAAGAGAAGGATCATAGGGTTAGCTGAAAGGACCTTGGAAGTTATTTAGACCAACTTCCTCATTTCTCAAATGAAGAAACTGAGGCACAGAGAGGATAAAACTCTTGAATCCTACTCTAATATCCTATATGTCATGTGACTATAGTGCAAATGTTCTCCTTTTGTATATGAGGCAAATGGTGGTAGCTAATTGGAAAGCAAATATAATTACTGTGCTAAGGGTAACCAAAACCAGGAAGCTGGGTGTTTTTTTTTTGTTTTTTAAAACAATAGTGTCATGAGCTAATTGAAAATAAGCTCATACCCCTCCCCACACCTTGTCATTTCCAATTCAAAAATGAACAATGGAATGATTAAGTCTAGAACTTTAGAATCTAATAGAGCTTAATATTCAGGTGACCAGTCAAGTTTATTTTTTTCTGTAAGAATTCTCCAAGATGGTACCGGACTATAATGAGTATGGTGTTGGCCGTATAGCTAGCAAGGATCAAAGTTGGTGACAATTGAAGGGCTGGTCTGACTGCAGGGGTACTGCCAGCTTTCAGCTTTGGGATCCCATGGGAAAAGAATGTAGGAGGAAAAGCACTAAAACAAGAGCTCTTAACTTGGAGGCACTGTGAACTTGTTTTTTATATGTGTATATGATATATATGTATGTATGTGTATATATATATACACATGTATATATACATATATAAACATACACATATAATTGTATTTAAATAGAATTTTTTGTATAATCCTATGCATTTTATTTTGAGCATTTAAAAAAAATTCTAAGAGATACATAGACTTCATCAGACTGCCAAAGGAGTTCATGATAATAGAAAGGTTAAGAAGCTCTGCTGTAGAGCAGATGGGGCTTAGGTGAATTTTCGAAGTCTTCCACATCCCATTGTTTCAGATGTGGCTATTGGGGAGTGGCAGGGGAAGTGACTTTGGTGTGGGCTGTTGAAGAAGAGAGAGAGAGAGAAAGAGAGAGAGAGAGAGAGAGAGAGAGAGAGAGAGAGAGAGAGAGAGAGAGAGAGAGAGAGAGTTGCTATTTTGTGTTCATATCAGACCTTTCATCCAGGAAATTCAAAGGTCTTTAAAAAAAAAAAGTCATTTCTTTGATCCTTCTCTTCCTAGGAAGCAATGAATAACTATTTCTTTTTTCCAACTCTATAAACACAATATCACACAATGATAAAACACAATGTCAAATTATCTTCTAAGGAAGGCTGGAAAGAAAAACTGCTTCTTGAAGAAGCTGAATATGAACATAAGGCTTTTGTTGGTTGTGGTGGGACATCTGGAGAGATTGCTGGACTTATAGTAAATGGTATGATTTGAACCTTGTGTTAAGTCAGTTAGCCTTTTTGATTCTCAGTTTCCTCAGCTGTAAAATGATGGGGTTGAACTTAGTGGTCTCTAATTTTCCTTCCAGATCTAAATCTATGATTTCACGAGTCTTTAAAGGATGCTGAAGCTGCCCATATATAGAAAAGATTCCTTTGACTTTTCTTCTAGCTGCTAAAGTCTTTCTCTTCCCTCAAAACTCATCTCAGATGTTTTATCTTCCATGAAGCATTTTTTTGACCCTGTTCAAGCCTTACTTTTCTCAGCTGAAAGTGATCTTTTACACATATTGCTCTCACAAGATATCTCCTCTCTGTTCTCTATTTCTTTTTTATAGATCACAGTTGAGACAGTATGGTTCAGTGAAAAGAATGATGGATTAGAATTCACAAGATCTTAGTTCAATTTTTGTCTGACACTTACTACTTTTTTGACCATAGGCATTATTTAACTTCTCTACAATAAAGGATATTACATTAGATAACTTCCAAAGTCTTATCCCACCCCAAAATGGAGACTTTCTCAGCATAGAGTACAGATCTTTGTATATCATAAAGAGATGTTCAAGAAACAGAGAATTTGCTATGGCCAAACCAGTGGAAAGCTTGATTCCTAACTCTGTAATCTTCATTTCATTATGATTCCTCCACATGGGAACTAGGTATTAACATAGTGGTCAGCTAGGGATTCTTGTGTCTGTATGTGTTATCTACGTGCAAGCGCATGTGTGTATATGTGTATCTGTAAGTACTGATCACATTTCCTCTTGTTGCATTATTATCTGTATGTATATTTTGCCCTTCATTAGATTGTCAGCTCCTAGAGCTATATTGATTGTGTAAGGTCATAAGCTTCAGTTAGAAGGAATTTTTCTGACCACAACTCTCTCTTTTTATAGAGAAAGAAGTTTGATTTTAGATAGAAGAGGTTACTTCTTCCATCTAATTTAGAACATTGAAGGCCTCAGTTTTTGGACTTTCCTTAAAAATTATTTTTAAAAAATTAATTACTATATTGAGCGTTAATACATTCAATTATTTTAGTTTACAACCATTTACCTTTACATAAATGAAATTCATACTATAAAATGCATAGCAATTTTTCAGCTACTCCTTGTAAGTCCATCAGGATTTTTTGTCCATTCATTCTTTCAAAATAGATTTGTATTGATATCTCTTCTTTTCATATCATATAGTTTTTTTCCCCCCTCTCCATTCCCTTTTCTACTCTCCTTTTCCCACAGAGCCATACTTGGCTTAAACTAAATAATTTTTGTATTTAAAAAAATGGGCAAAACTAATAAATACATTGAAAAATCTGACATTAGACATGATATTCCACACCTAAGGACACCTTGCCCCTTGCTACCTCCCATTTCTTTCCCCACCACCAATGTCTTCAAAGGAGTTAGGGAGAGAGAGAAATATCTCTTTATATATTTTTTTCTTTTGGGAAAAAGCTTGTTCTTTAACTAGAGGTTTCATTTCTTTTGTGGTTTTGTTCTTTCCACTTACATTGTTATGGTCATTGTATAAATTGTTTTCTTAGCTTTGTTTACTACATTATGTATCAGTTCATGTAAGTCATGCTTCTCTGTGTTCATTGTTTTGTATGTTACAGTAATATTCCATTACGTACCATCCTATGTTCAATCAACCATTCTTACAATAATTGGCATCTATTTTCATTCTAGTTTTTTTGGCTATAAGATATGCTCTTGTAACTATTTAGGAACTTTCTTCTTTAGCAATAACATTCTTAGGGCATAAACGTCTAACAGTGAAATTTCTGGGTCAAAGAGTATAGATATTTTGGTTACTTTATTTGAACAGTTTCAAATTATTTTAAAAAAGTGGTTGTATTGGTTGCAAAGGTAAAATTTACAATTCTACCAAAAATGTATCAGTATGCCTGCCTGTTTTTCCATAACCTTTTCAACATTGAATATTTCCATATTTTGTTGTTTTTACCATTTTCCTGAGGGTAGGGATGGGGTGATAAAACCTCAATGTTGTATATTATTATTAATGATTCGGGGCATTCTTTCACATGGTTATTAGTAGTTTTCATTTCTTAATTTAAGGATTGTTTGTTCATATCCTTTGATGGTTTATTTGTTGGAGAATGATTTTTAATCTTATTTTTTTTGAGTTGTTCCTTCCTAAGTAATACATATTTTGGGGTTTGTTGAATCCTGGATTATTACATTACATTACATTACATTACTTCTGACATTTTTTTCTTGTCTGGTCTAATCTATTGATCTACTTTTCTATTTCTTAATGTGTATCCAATGGTTTTGATGATTTCTGCTTTAAAATTGTTTGAGGCACTAGTCTCCTTTTATTTCTCTACCTTTTAAAATAAATATTTCCCTTGATATTCTAAATCTTTTGTACCTTCAAGTTAATTTTGTTATTATTTTATTAAGTTTTGTAAAGTATTCCATTGGTAGTTTGATTGGCATACCATTAAATTTGTAATTAACTTTAGTGGTATAGTCCTTTTTATTATATTAGCATTGCCTACCCTTGAGTAATGAATACTTCTCTAGCTATTTCAGTTACTTATTTTTTTAAGGAGATTTAAAAAATTGAATCCAATATTGAGTTGCTTTAATATTTTGTGCATTTTGTAGTTCTTTAAAATAGGATTTTCTGTTCTATCATTGCTTCTTGAATATTGTTATCATATAGAAATGTTGATTTTTGTGAATTTAATTTTTAACTTGCAACTTTAACTTTGCTGAAGTTAGAAAGTAGTTCAATTAGTTTCTTTGCTAATTCTTTTGTCCATTCTCTCTTAATAATTTTTCTTCTTCTACAGTAATAATTCATGAATACTTTTAGTTCTGCTTTTGTCACTGCATTATTTCATGATGATCTTTCCATATTTCCTTATATTTCTCATACTTACTAATCTTAATAACATAACAGTATATCATTAATATATCACTGTTTATTCAACCACTCCCCAACTGCTGGATATTTAGGTTGCTTCAAGGTTTTGTAATTGGACATAATGCTGCTATGAAAATCTAGGAACAGATAACTCTTTGTTGATAACAGTTTTGACATATGTGAGTCATTTGCCCTATTGAGTCAAAGAGCCCTGATTTTTATTAAACTATTATTTTATTTTAAAATTTAAGGATTCTTTTGGTTATTTTATGAAAGATCCTTTTTATATTAGCTTAATTTTCATGGTTCTTGCATGTAGCAGGGATTTCACAAATATTAATTGAATAGAAAACTGGACTTGGGATTAGGAAGACTTGGGTTTAGCAGATTCTTAGTAACCATTTGCTCTTGAACAAGGCACTTAATCTCTTAGAAACTCAGTTTTGTAATATGTAAAATTAGGGAGTTGGACTCTGTCTCTAGGATATATATATATAAAAGCAAATACATGGTGTCCCAAAAGTCTTAGTGCAGTTTTTAGCTTTTAAAAACTTAAAACTCCACTGAGACTTTTGGGACACCCTGTATTTGGTTGAATATTGGTTCTCCATGACCTGCCTTAATTGCTCTTTTCCCTCAAGTCTAAAATGAATTAATCCAAACAGCTGAAGTATATTTGAAAATGATTTCAACATGACTTTTCCTTCTCCCTTCTTTTTCTTGTTTCCCTTTTATCTCTCATTTATATAAGCAGTATGTTTATTCAGAAAAGGTGAGGGGAAAAAAATTATACCTTCTTAGGTTTGAATGAAAGCATGTTTGTGTCCCACACACTGAAGACATTGTTTAAGAACATACCATCCGTAAAGAAAAAAAAAAAGTTGGTCCTGTTGATGTTGCCAAAGTTCCTGAGTTATCTATCAACCAAGTTTGCCTTGTGTAAACTCATTCTGCCTTGTGACAGTTTTAATTTGTGCATGCACACCTCAGAAAATGATCCTCCTACTTTCTATCTTCTTCCTTGTTTACAGCAGTCTCTTGGACATAGTGACTGTACACTTGTTAATCTGGGGTATGAACAAGGAGAAATATCATGCAGAAAGATAGGTCATGGATTTCCTATTGAAGACACTTGGGGTGAAATCTGTGCAGTGGACTGGGAGCTCTTTATATTACATAGTCAAAAGTTAAAAGGAAAAGTCTCAGAGACACTCTGAGACCTTACCTCCAGATGCTTTTAAGAGCATTTTCCCCCCTCTTTTGCACCTCTGAACCCCTCCCTCCAAAATAAAATCAATCTGATTTTCATTGATCACAGATAGATCCTAGTCCAAGTCCTATTTGGTCATTGTTTGGGTCCTGATTAACCCAAATAGTAAAGACTAGTCATTTCTGCTTTGTCCAGAAATCCTGAGATTCTTTTCCTCCCAGATTGATTTATTCATTCATATTTTTTTGGTCTGTGTGAGGCAGGAGATTCTTTGCCTCAATTGTTAATTAGCTTTAATCACTGAATGGGTATGTTCTCTGTCAAGACCGGTGGAAGACCTTAATAAGCTCAAGGCTTTCCATTGCATCCAAGACCATCTCCAGTTGTCTTGATCTATATCTGGCCACTGGACTCAGATGGCTCTGGAGGGGAAACTGAGGCAAGTGACCTTTCACATCCCTCCCTCACTTAAACCATGACATCACTGCCCTGATGTTACGGTCTTCTTCCAGAATGAAAGACAAACAACAGAAACCTTCTATGCCATTCATGGTTTAGATTCTCAGGATGTCCCTTGAGAGGCTAAGATTTTGATTAGGTAGGTCTCAGGGAACAAAAGTTCTTCATTTAAGGTCTCTTCTCCTGGCTGTTGTGTAATGGTTATCCTGAACTCTTAAAATGCTATGTCAGCATAATCAATTGGCTGGTTCTACTAAATAGAAAAGAGTTCATATGTGGACCTAGAAATTTACTGCAAATCTGTCATCTGAGATCCAGCCTAAGTGCAGATGAACTCAATATCCCACTGATAAAATCATAGACAGGTCATTGGAAAATGTATTGAATGCATTGAAAAATAGTGTATAGAATATCGTGTATAGAAACTAGTGAAAAGAGCACAGGGTTGAGGACTCAGTTCTGAATTTCTATCTTGACCTGTGAGAGAAAGCAACTTGGGACAATAGATAATAGAAAGCTGATGACTGGTTGCCTATGTGATCCTGGTCAAATCACTTATAACTTCTCTGGCACTGCTTCCTCATTTGAAGAAATGAGAGAGATTGAGCTGGACAACACTTTCAGTTTTGAATCTATGATTTGAAGATGAAGATGAAGAATAAGGTTCTTCTGTAAAGTAAGAATAATAATACTTTTACTTCCTCATAAGGTTATCTGAAGCACACATCAGGATCTTAATGGAATGGGAAATCTCTGGGAAATTGGACTCATAAAAATTTTCTAAGGGGTCCTTAAATATATAAGGAATTCATAATTAAGAAAACATGATTTCTGAAGGCTGAAAAATATTTCAAAATAAATGCTTGAATATTTTTTCAATATATATAGAGATTATTTCTATTAATAATCATTACACATTTATCATTGTTGGAATACTAGACTTGGTCAGGATTCAGATTCTCTCTCAGACATTAGCCATGTGATTCTGGGCAAATCATGAAACCTCAGGTTCCTTCTTTGTAAAATGGGAAATTAAAAACATCTATTTCACAAGGTTTCTGTGACACTCATGTACATCGTGCATATATGCATTCACATACATCTGCATATGCACACATATACAGTACTTGGCAAAACTTAAAATGCTGTACAATACAACTATTGTTATGTGAAAATATGAATTTTTTTGTTGTTGCTAAGAAGGGATCTTTATACTTAAAAAGATTGGGAACTAATGTTATTTGCTAACAAAGGTGAAACTGCTTGTTAATCTTAGCTACACAAATGTATGCTACAGAGCTATTACCAGATCTATATTGACACGGGGAGGGAAAAGTAGTGGCATTTCCTTGTACAAAATTATATTGGCCAGCAATGCTGCAATAATGTGTTGCTAAGCAAACGAAGTAATCCTTTAAAACAAATCTGCACATTTATGTTAACTAATTAAACAGAAAATATATTGAAGGACTTTTTATGTGTGGAAGACTCTGGTAGGCACTGAAGGGAATGATAAGATAATTGACATGGGCCTTGCCCTCATGGAATTTACAGACTAGCAGTAAGGATGCTACTCAGAGAGAAATAGTCAATATTATGCAATAATGACTTATAGTACAGACTATAGTTATAGAATCATGGATTTTAAACTAGAAGAGATCTCTGAGGTGATCTTGTTTAGTCCCTTCAATTTGTAGATGAGGAAAAAGAGCCTCACTAAGATTAAGTGATTTTAGGAGCTCACACAGGTACATATGTAGCAAAATGTGGATTCAAAACCACATCTTCTGCCTCCAGACCCAGAAAAATTTCTACTATAATAGTGCAACAAAATCACATATGGGGTTTGAAGAAAAAAAGATAAATTCCATCTTGAAGGAAATGAAAAAATAGATCTGATAATCAGGCAGGTCAAATCTTCCCTACACCAGAATGTAAAGTTTACAATTTTGTCCCCAAGAATCCTGAGAAAATTAGTGCCTGTTGTGATTCAAGACAATTCCAATAGACTTGTGATGGAAAGCGCCATCTGCATTCAGAAACAGAATTATGGAGACCGAATGGATCAAAGCATAGTGTTCTCACATTTTTGTTGTTGTTTGTTTGCTTGTTTTTTCTTTCTCATGTTTTTCCCCCTTTTTGATGTGATATTTTTTTGTATAGCATGATGGATAAGGAAATATGTTTAGAAGAATTGCATATATTTAGCATATATCATATTGCTTGTTGTTTTAGGGAGAGAGGAGAGGGGGAGTGAGAGAAAAAAATCTGGAACACTAGGTTTTGCAAAGGTAAATATCAAAAACTATTTTTTCATGTATTTTGAAAAATAAAATTATATATTTATAAAAAATAGTGATTCTCTAGTCTTTGCATGCCAAAGCCAACATAAACAGCTGACCAACTGCTACTGATGGGCAGGTAAGTCCAACAGCCCCAGGCTAGAATCCATACCTATTCCTTAATGGGTCAATTCCTGTGGGTAAGATATTTCTACAAACACCAACTGCTATCTCTGGAACAAGCCAGCTAACCCCACTGACCAGTAAGATGCCTTGAGGATGATAGAGAAATACAGTAGAAAGGATCCAAATAACTTTGTGAGGTAGTAAAATTCTTATCTTTTCATTTTATGGAAGAGGAAATTTAAGTTCAAGATCTTAGTATTGTCAAGTCATAGACTGAAAACCCCAACTCAATCTTCCCTTATTTTTCAATTCACCTGGAATATTCTAAGTGAGTTGATCTATCATTATCTTCCCGCAGAATCTAGGAGAGACAAAGTAGGACCTTGAACCCAAAAGCCATATGCTCCCGATCAATGATCTTATTTGTAACCTGACCCCAAAGCCATTTCCCTGTGACCAACCCTTGTAGAGATAACTCCCAGGAATTGCTTTCATATCACAGCCATAGAAAACAGAAGAAAAAGTTCTTGATGCAAAGATCCTCAGTACTGCCAAATGGTTCAAGATTAGAACAGATATGGGCTTATAAATAGATAGGACAGTTCAGATGAATTACCATCTGTTTTGCTATTATATCTTAAGGACCACTGCCCCTTTATATATATGTTGAAGCTGAAACCTTCTAAATGTATGATCTCCCCTGATTAGAATGTAAGTTCATTCAAATTAGGGACTGTTTCAAGTGCTTTTTATTAAGTGCCCAATAAATGTTATTTATTCATTTGTTCACAACAAAGTAGCTTCATTTTAGCCAGTTCTTTTCTTTGGAAAAAGAAAATTGTAATTATTAAGGGTAGAGATCACCTTAGAACCAGTTCCCTCCCACCCACTTCCACCTCCTGTCAGAGATATTTTGTTTATATTTCTAGAATTTTAAGTGAAGCTGATTTTTAAAAATTAAGTGTCCTCTGCACTTTCATTAACTGATCCAATTGGTACAAGTACATCAAAAAATATTTTGGCAGCATTAAAATGTAATTTAACATTTGCTAAACAAACAAACAAAAAACTACATGTCTTAAAAGGATAAGATCCATTAAAAAACCAATAGATCAATGGACTGGAAATCAGGCTTTGTGGGATCTATTTCCTTCTCTTAGCTGCTAACTTGCTATGTGATCATAGCCAACTCAGTTAACTTATGTATGCCTTAGCATCTTTATCTGTAAAAGATAAATATTGCTTTTTTTCTTACCTTTATGTGACCAAGATCTAGCATTTATAAAGATTAATTTGAAAAGAGTCTGAGGGTCCTCAAATGGAAGTAAAATACATAAGTAAAATGAAGCAAGACTTTAAAAAATGGCTCTTTTGTAAATAGTTTGATCCAAATTGGGACCTTGGAAAAGTTAGTTACTCTCTCCAAATTCTAATTTCTCTACCTCCAGACTAAAGAGGTAGAATCATATGACCTCTAAGATCCTATCCAGCTCCAAATCCTAATTAATTATTACTGATAAACAAGTAACATTTATATTATACTTACTAATATTCTCTCATTTGATCATCATAATAAAAATGAGGTAGCTAGGTGGTTCAGTGGATAATGTTAGAGCTGGTGTTAGAAAGACCTGAATTCAATTTTGGACTCAAACACATACTAAGAGTGTGATTCTGGGTGAGTCATGACTTCTGCTTCAGTTTTCCTATCTGTAAAATGGGGATGATAATAATAATAATAATAATAATACTTACTTCCCAAGATTGTTTAATGGATCAAATGAGATAATATTTATAAATTTCTTTGCAAACTTTATAAATTCTTGCTATCATCATTATTATAAAGTAACTAAGAAACAGAGAAGTTATGTAAAGTCAAATCAGCAACTATTTATTAAGTGCTTACTATGGTGCAGATATTTTGTCTAGTGCTAAGAATGCAAAGAAAGGCAAAATATAGTTCCTGCCCTTAAGAAACTCATAGTCTTATAATGGAGAAGAGGCCAAACAGCTATGTATTTATAAGATATAAGATAAGATGAATTGGAGTTAGACTTAGAGGAAAGGCACTAATATTAAGGGAGATCAGCAATGGCTTTTTGTAGAAGGTGGGCTTTTACCTGCGACTTGGAGGAAGTCAAGGAAACCAGGAGATGGAGACGAGGAATGAAAGAATTCCAGGCATGGGGTATGGGCAGTGAAGATGCTAGATATTCAGAGTTGGAGGTGGAAGATGGACTATCTTGTGTGAGGAACAAGAAGTAAAACAGAGTATATGGGGATGAGTAGGGAATTAGAAGAATTGAAAAACCAGAAGAGTCCAGATTATAAAGGACTTTGAAAGCTAAACAGTATTTTTATATTTTATTCTGAAGGTAATAGGGAGCCATTGGAGTTTTTTGAATGGGGAGTGGTTAAGGTAACACGGTTAGATATGTGCTTTAGGAAAACCACTTTGACAGCTGAATGGAGGATGGATTGGAGTGAGGAAAGACTTTTGGCAATGATACCAGCCAGCAGGCTTTTGCAGTAGTCCAGGTTTTAGGTGATGAGGGCCAGCATCAGGGAGATGGCAGTGTCAGAGGAGAGAAGGGGGCAAATAAGAGAGAAGTCACAAAGAACATGTCCAACTCACCTTTGTGAGTACGACCATCTTGTAGTAATACCTTTGTATTAGTTAATAGAAGAATCAGTGCTTCAATCCAAATCTCCCGGTTCCAAATTTAGTGGTCACTCTTAAATGAGCATTATATTTATTGAGAAAATTAGTAAATAGAGTGGCTTAAAGTTGAGAAGACTTGAATTCAAACACTGTCTCTGATATTAGTCATGGGGACATAGGCAAGTGACTTAACCTATTTACAGGCAAATCTCCAAGACAGCTACTGAGTCATAGGTTTTGGGTTTTCTTTACTTTGACAAAATCACAGATCTTTAGGGGTGAGGAGATTATTCACACATCATATTGAGTACTCCAAAAAAGTTCAGAGTAAATCACAACATGAACATAATTTTACTTAAAAAAAAGCAAGGTCCTGTTAACCAGGAAACAATAAAATCTCAACATATATTAAAAGAATGGCACACATTAATATGACTGCCTCCAGAATGTCTAATCCACTGTCTCTTGGGGGAGGGAAGGATTGGCAATGCTGATCTGAGGGACTTCAGTGCCTGATCTCTGGGCAAAAGACTCAGCATCCTTCTCATTGTGTCATATGTGTACCTCATCCCAATTTCCTGAAGAATCTTCGTTGCTGATAAGGTGCCTGGTAGATAAATGGTAACTAAATTTATAGTCGTCTTTTGTGGATCCAATTTACATGTTGTACTGTTGGAGCTCACAGCTAAAGGAAATGTGCTTAGAGCCAAAATTGGCTTTGTGGCTCCAGCTTCCTCAGCTCTGCACCACCTGCCTCCAATCAAACTGTCCAATTACAGGAAACCATTGTTTTCTTGCTTTCTGGGAAGTGAAGAAATCCATCCAGTAAAGGACTGATTTCCAAATGTTTCTTTTCTTTTCTTTCTTTCTTTTCTTTTCCTTTTTTTTCTTTTTAAACAAAATACCAACACTGGAGGGAGGGGAAAAATCACTCACAGTTCTCTAGCCTTTTCCAGTCAAAGTTCAATTATTGGAGTATTTAACTCAAGGCTAATAGCCTTAAATGAGGGTAGGGTGGGAGGAAGAACATTTCAGGATTATTGACCACAGACACCTGATATATAATTACTACTGTGTAGAGGCCCTGAATCTGAAGCCCCAAAGAGCCTCTCCTTTTAGAGATGCTGCCTTTTGGTGAGGCCATAATTAGAGGCTGTGTCTGAGCTGTGATGTCACAGGTGAAATCTTGCAGAAAGTACGATTAGCAAGTAAGAGAATTAGGTGATTTGTCTCTGGCTAATTAAACTTTCTTCTCAAAATAAAATCTTGTATTTAAAACAATGAAATCAATAGCAGTGATACAATTTGTCTTTGAACCTTTCTGGGACTCTTTCCCCTTCCCTGTCATCACCCCCTCAATTTGACTTGCTAAATCTTGTTTCTCTGAAGTGGTTATAATCACTCTATGAAGTGATAAAGGAAAAAAAGCCATTCAGCTTATTTGCATAATATTTCACAGAACCTCAGAAGCGGGAGGAAACTCAGGGGTATCTAATCTATTTCATACCTAGGCAGGAATCCTCCCAAAGTGGTCACAGAATTTTGGAGCTGCAAGGAAACTTAAAGGCTACCATATATCTTCATTTTACAAATAGGAAAATAGAATAATTCTATACTTAGTTAATAGCAGAGGTTAACTTCAAACCTAGCTCTTCTGATCACAGATCCTTCATGATGATTTTTGTTAAGTGAAATAACTCCAATGATATGGATCCCACAGTCTCCTTTCCTTGAACAATGACTCTAATTGGTTTTTTTAAAAATAGTATTTTTTCCAAATACATGCAATGATAGTTTTCAACATTCACCTTTGTAAAATCTTGTGTTCCAAATTTCCCTTCCTCTCTTGTGTTCCTCTCCCTTCTTCCCTCCTCCCCAAGAAAGCAAACAATCC
Organism: Antechinus flavipes; assembly: GCF_016432865.1. Classification (NCBI taxonomy): domain Eukaryota; kingdom Metazoa; phylum Chordata; class Mammalia; order Dasyuromorphia; family Dasyuridae; genus Antechinus; species Antechinus flavipes. The sequence continues at coordinate 203,333,212 of NC_067399.1, read as the reverse complement.
AATATAGATTAAACATGTGCAGTTCTTCTAAATATATTTCCATATTTGAAATGCTGCACAAGAAAAATCTGATAAAAAGCACAAGAAAGAAAAAAAGCAAACAATAATAATAAAAAAGGTGAAAATACTATGCTTTGATCCACATTCAGTCTCCATAGTTCTCTCTTTGGATGTGGATGGGACTTTCCATCACATGTCTATTACAATTAATGACTCTGATTAATCTGCCTCTGAAATATTATCCCATAGTTCATAGTTCTGCCTTCTGCATCCACTGAGAACAAGTATAAAGCCTAATCCATGAGATAAACTTTCAGACATTTGAAGACAGCTACAATCACCCACCCTAGTCTTTCCCTTTCAGTGCTAAAAGTCCCTATGTAGTGAATACTGATAAAATCTGTGGTTTTCTTTTGTAGATGGTGCTTCAATGGAAATAACTATGAAATTGCATTTCATGTATATTTCTATTTCTCTTGAGAGGTATTTATTAAAGAGAGCAAAAAATAAAATTACTCAAATATTGTATGACTCAGTAAAACTAATTTCTTGTGATGAGTTTGCATGTACCATATCACAAAAGCGGGAAACTTTCCTCTTACTCTCTGCTCTCAAGGAGCTCTAATGGGAGAGAGAGAGCAAATAAAAAATTAGACTCATAGGAGATAAGATTGATGAAGAAAACCTAAAAAGAAAAGGCATTAGTAGCAAGAGGGGCTGGGAAAGGCAGAAGGCAGAATTTAAGAATAAACTTAATGGAAGCCATGGAAGCTTAGAGGTTCAGATAAGAAGGCAGAACATTCCAGGCATTTGGATAGACAGTGCAAAGGGACAGAGTTGGAAGATGGTTCATCATATTCAAAGAATTGCAAGTATGCCTTTATAGGTGGAATGTCAATTTTGTGGAGGGGAGGAAAGTGTGACAAAGGTGGAAAATAGGAAGGAGGCAAGTTATGAAGACTTTAAATGTCAAACATAGGATTTTATATTTGATCCTACAGGTAATAGAGAGCTGCTGGACTTCACTGAGCAGAAGGATGAGGTAGTCAGAATTATACTTTATAAAAGTCACCTTAGCCACTGTATATAGGACGGATTAGTGTGGGGAGAGATTTCAGTCATGGAAGTCAGTTAGAAGGCAATTGCAATATTCTATTGCATGATATTTCATGGTGTATGCATTTCTTCAAGACCCCAGTTGGAGATTTCTTGCAAAGATATTGGAGTGGTTTGCCATCTCCTTCTCCAGTTCATTTTACAGATGAGGAAACAGTGACTTGCTTAGGGTCCTAAAACTAGTAAGTGTTTGAGGCCATATTTGAACTTGGGTCCTCCTGACTCCACAATTTATCCACTGTGTCACCTTGCTGTTCCTACTGGATTAGTCTAGGACCGCATTATTAAGGACCTGATTATGGCTTTATGAATGGAAAAAAAGGGAAAGTAAAAAACGACAAGGTTTGTTAATAGATAGAATATGTGGTATGACAGAATGAAGAGACAAAAATGACAATGGAATTGTGAGCCTGAGTAATTATGATGATGCCTTTGATAGTAATAGAAAAGTTCAGAATGAAGGAAAGATAAAGTTCTGTTTTTAATATGATGAGTTCTAGATATTTATGGGACCTCCAGATAACATCTAAGAGGCAGCTGGAAATACATTATCAAGTTAGTTTAGCTAGAACTGCTTAGAGAAGATAAGTGAACTTATGAACATAAGCTGATGAGAATACCAAATATTCATTCAGTTTTCCATGAAGAAGTAATGGGAATCTAATTCCATCTTGAGAGATTTTGTTCTATGTTTAGAAAGCATTACTTATTGGGAAATTTTCTCCTATGTGGATTTGACACCTGACTCTTTGTAATTTCTCCCTTGGCTCCAAGTTGTGTTCTCTGGGGCCAAGCAGGTCAAATCACAAGCATCTTCTATATGACAGCTTTATTCAAATATGTTCAAATAAATGAAGACAGTTGTCATGTCACCCTAACCTTGTCCTATGAGCCATGATGTTTTCAGCCATGTTGTCAAATGCCTTCAGTGAGGACAAAGATAATGAGGTTGACATGCATTGCCAGAGATAGTTCAGTATTTGTGAGGCTCCCAGGGAAAGTGTGGGAGAGGAGAGAAATTAGAGTGACTACCAAACTGAAGGTCTACAGAGCCATTGAACTGACCTTGTTGGATGCCCATGAAACTTGGACAGCTTGCCAGCACCATGTCAGGAAATTGAATCACTTCCATTTGAATCATCTTGGGAAGATTCTGAAGATCATCTGGTAGGAGAAGATACCAGACCCCGAGGTCCCTTTTTAAACAAAACTGCCAAGCATTCATATTCTACTGCAGAGAAATGAACTCCATTGGGCTGGTTATCTCCAGAATTTTCTGAAGTCAGATTGCACATCATATCTTACAGAACAATAATATTCCATTACACTCATATATCATAACTTATTCAGCCATTCTCCAACTGATGGGCATCCACTCTGTTCCCAGTTCCTTATCACTACAAAAAGCGCTGTCATAAACATTTTTGCACATGGGGATCCTTTCCTCTTTTTTTGTGATCTCTTTGGGATACAGACCCAGTACAAACACTGCTGGATCAAAGGGTATGGACAATTTGATAGCCTTTTGGCCTAGTTCCAAGTTGCTCTCCAGAATGCTTGGATCAGTTCACAACTCCACCAATAATGCATTAGCATCCCAGTTTAACCACATCTCCTCTAACATTAATCAATATCTTTTCCTGTTATCTTGGTCAATCTGAGAGGTGTGAGGTAGTGCCTCAGAGTCACCTTAATTTGCATTTCTCTAATCAATAGTGATTTAGAACATTTTTTCATATGATTAGAAATGGCTTTAATTTCTTCATCTTAAAATTGTTCGTAGCCTTTGACCGTTTACCAGTTGGAAAATGCTTGGTCTCATCTTCTTGATTCTCTTTTCTCTTGGCTTCTGTGATTGTGTCTCTCTTCTTGTGTCTTTGACTCTCTTCTCTTCATTGTCTCCATTGTTGTTTCCTCTTATTCCTGTTTTGTCTCCTCTTCTTTCCCAAGGAGGAATAAGGAGTATCCATATACCCATACTACTATCATCAAGTTATGAAAGTCAGTTAATTAAAATGTAAAGGGCTGAACAATTTTATTAACTCTCCAAGATGAGAAAAGGAAAACAGAACAGGATATTTTATAGTTCTAATTTGATATCAAACTGCCTTGTCTGTTAGTATATGGAAATTGAACACTCCTATAAATAAGGGAATATGTGTACTTAAATTTTTACAATAATTTAAAAAATTAAAATCTATTTTCTCTTCCTCTTGCCTCATTCCCCTGCTAAGTCCCCTTCCCCACTCAATTGAAAATGAAAATAAAAACAAAACCCTTGTAACAAATATGCACAGTCATGGAGGGCAAATTTCTTCACTGGTCAAATACAAGTATGCACAAAACATACACAATACATACATAGACATATGTATACATATGTATATATTTATATATATACACACTTACATATATGTATACACACATTTAAAGTGGCCTTATAAGCCAGATTGATTAGATTGAATGATAAATGAGCAAGTATGTCAGTTTCCCTGAGCCTCAGCTCCTCCAGCTGAGCTACTCTATGGACTTATACTCCAAAGTTTGCTATAAGAAATGAGAAAATGGGATTTGTGTCAAGGTATCTGGGTCAACAAGAAAGGACTTAGGCATATTCTTAGGATATTCAGTTCAAATATTCAGAATATTGTACAAAGTTATGAAAGAAAGAAAATCCCTTGCTTTTTGGCCTGTGCACTGAAGGTGGATCAGCATCTCCCTCCTAAAGAGGGATTCTCTTTTCTCGCTTTTCTATAGCATCCAGATTTGTGACCCAAGGATATAATCAGGAAAGGGACAAAAGTAGCTCCTTGTTAGAATCGATGTAGTCCTAATTATATCCTGTCCAAGTATTCTTTGGAGGAGGAGAAAAAGAAAGAGGAGAAAGACGAAGCAGCTTTATGGAATTCCCAGCTCAGACGCTCATTTGAGGGGCTTTTGTAATGGCATGGATTTGTGGGAGGCCCAGATAAGATTTCTTAGAGTTTGAACTATTTTTTAGGACACCTTGGTTCCTATTCCCAAGTTGCAAATCTCAGATAGCCATGTAGGCATTAGTCTAATATTTATCAAGATACTACTACCCCCTCAAACACAATCCCAGAAACATGAGTCTAGGAGTTTGGTTTATTCCAAAAAAAAAAAAAAAAAAATAGTAGTCCCAGCAAAAAGAGCATTGAGTAGAAAGCTAGGAGACCTGGATTTTAATTTTATCTCAACTGCTAACTTGAAGTGTGATGTTGTCATTCCCTATTCTATATCTCAGTTGCCTCCAATATAAAATAAAGCAGTTGGGATAGATCACCTTGAAGATCCCTTCCATATCATGACTTTTATGGATACTGAATGTTATAGGATGAGAAGGCCTTTTGTTATGTAAATATCACATATGCAAAGGAATGTGCAAATATTTGTAAACACACACACACACACACACACACACACACACACACACACACACATACACACAAAGGAAGAACCTGATATAGGGAAGACTAAGGCCAAGGTAAATTTCATGCAAATCTGTCTGAAGCTCTGAGTACTTGATTAAATTTCAAGGGATTTGGCCAATTAAGACAAACTATATTTTCATGCTAATTTCATAGGTATTAGGGGGCCCCACTGATGGCAGGTGTGGAGGATTGTGGAGGTGCAGCAAGAGGAAGATGACAAAATTTTGGGCATGGAAATTGGCTACTGGCAATATCAGTCTGTGTCCTGAAAAACCCTGCTGGGAGTAACTGCCCCATGTTGTATTCTTTGGCTCAGCTCTTATTTTCTTGGCTTTCTGGAGCCTCCTGATCAGGCAATCCAACTCTGCTACTTATTCTAGTTGTGATTATAAAGTGCATGGGGGAATTTTCTGGCTCCTGGATGATGCCCTCAGAATCAGAGAACAGATAACAGTGTCTGGATGAAAAGTGGGAAAAACCAAATGTTTGATGTCTTTGGGTCTGAGGGCATGACTCAAGTAGGGCAGTTGAGTCAGGAGGAGGCATGGTGGTAAAAGCCCATGATGACGTGTCAATTCAGGGTGAGGGCAAGAAAGGCATGCATTTCCCTTAAAAGGCTATACACTGGTTGTGTCATGAAGTCAGCTCCCTTGTGCTCTTTTTATCTTCCCTTTTTATTTTTGCCTTCTGATATAGTCTCCTGGTTTGGACCTCTGTTCCTTACAATCAGCTTCATACTTCTATCTCAATCTCCTGATACTGACAGTCTGGAAAACCATTTTATTTCCCTAGATTTCATTTGAAAATACTTTATATAGGGGGTGAAGTTGATAACCTCTAAGATTCCTTCTAGTCCTAAATTTTATGATCTATGATCTATGACTTAGACAATCACACAAATCTTACAAGAACAAAAATAAGGGAAGACAAATTCTAAACAGCTTTGTTTGAAAAGAAAGGTGAGTTCTGGTGGCCACCTAGCTGGGATACTTGTTTTTACTCATATGATGTCAATGTCATAAGGAAGGAAGGATTTTGAAAATCAGAGACTGTCTTTAATTCTGTATGAGCTAAGCTACTTTTTATCCTTTAGACCCACAGTTCCTTAGAATGTCAGAGCTAGATTGGATTACAGAATAATAGGATTTAGAACTGAAAGAGACTTTCAAGATCATCTTGTCCAATGACCCCATTTATAAAGGAGGCAGCTGAGCCTGAGTAGTGAACTGATTTGTCTAGTGGCATCAGATTGTAAATAAGAGTTTGGCTTAGAACCCAGGTCTTATGATTTGGAATTCATTGCTCTTCTACTATGCCATAATTTTGGGGGGCAGGGAGGAAGGGGCAGCAAGGGAAATAGTATGCCTTGAATGTCAGACAAAGGCATTCAAACACTTCTTAGTAGATAAGAGGAAATCATTAAAACGTTTTGAGCAAATGAATGATATGTCCAGGTCATCTTTACCTGGGAGAGGAGAAGAATCAAGAGAGACATGGTTTAATCGTCTTCAAGAATTTGAAGGGTGCCCTGGGGACAAAGGATAAGATCTGATTTTTTTCTCCCCATAGAGGGCAGGATGAGGAATGATGAGTAGAAATTCCAAGAGGCAAACTAAGGTTTGACATCAGAAAAGGCTTCTTAATAGTCAGAGCTCTCCAAAAGTAGGAGATGGCTCAGAAATTTTTGCCTTTTCAGAGGTTTACAAGCAGAGGCTCGATGGCAAATAAGTTTTATGGAAGAGATTCCTCTGGCATATGATTTGTCCTAAATGACTAAGGATCCTTCTAACTTTCTTTTTTAAAAAATTTTTTTATTATAGCTTTTTATTGACAGAACATATGCATGGGTAATTTTTCAACATTGTTCCTTGCAATCACTTCTGTTCCAACTTTTCTCTTCCTTCCCTCCATCCCCTCCCCTAGATGGTAGGCAGTCTTATACATGTTAAACATGTTAAAGTATGTCTTAGATACAATAGATGTATATATATATATATATTTGTACAGTTCTCTTATTGCACAAGAAAAATTGGATTCAGAGGGTAAAAATAACCTGGGAAGAAAAACAAAAATGCAAGCAGTTTATATTAATTTCCCAGTGTTCTTTTTCTAGGTGTAGCTGGCTCTGTTCATCATTGATCAATTGGAAGTTAATTGGATCTTCTCATTGCCAAAGATAGCCACATCCATCAGAATTGATCCTCATACAGTATCGTTGTCGAAGTATATAATGATCTCCTGGTTCTGCTCATTTCACTTAGCATCAGTTCATATAAGTCTCTCCAAGCCTCTCTGTATTCATCCTGCTGGTCATTTCTTACAGAACAATAATTTTTATAACATTCATGTACCACAATTTACCCAACCATTCTCTAATTGATGGGCATCCATTCAATTTCCAGCTTCTAGCCACTACAAAAAGGGCTGCTACAAACATTTTGGCACATACAGGTCCCTTTCCCTTCTTTAAGATCTCTTTGGGGTATAAGCCCAAGTAATAATACTGCTGGATCAAACGGTATGCACAATTTGATAACTTTTTGAGCATAGTTCCAGATTGCTCTCCAGAATGGTTGGATCTGTCCACAACTCCACCAACAATGCATCAGTATCCCAGTTTTCCTGCATCTCCTCCAAGATTCGTCATTATCTTTTCCTGTCATCTTAGCCAATCTGACAGGTATATAGTGATATCTCAGAGTTACCTTAATTTGCATTTCTCTGTTCAATAATGATTTGGAGCATCTTTTCCTATGGATAGAAATAGTTTCAATTTCATCAACTGAAAATTGTCTGTTCATATCCTTGGACCATTTATCAATTGGAGAATGGCTTGATTTCTTATAAATTCGAGTCAGTTCTCTATATATTTTGGAAATGAGGCCTTTATCAGAACCTTTAATAGTAAAAATGGTTTCCCAGTTTGTTGCTTCCCTTCTAATCTTGTTTGCATTAGTTTTGTGTGTACAAAGGCTTTTTAACTTGATATAATCAAAATTTTCTATTCTCTGATCAATAATGATCTCTAGTTCTTCTTTCATCAATCTCGTTCTTTATGCCTAAATCATGAACCCATTTTGATCTTATCTTGGTATACGGTGTTAAGTATGAATCCATGCCTAGTTTCTGCCATATTAATTTCCAGTTTTCCCAGCAGTTTTTGTCAAATAGTGAATTCTTATCCCAAAAGGATCTTTCCAACTTTCATATTCAGTGATCTAGTCCAAACTCTCATGTTATAATTGAGGAAGCTAAGACCCAAAGGACTGGAACATGATATTAGTGTCTGATCCTCCAAATCACTTTGCATCTATTTTGTATCATGGCTATCTATGTCTAGTGTGACTTATAATAACAACAATAGTAGTTAACATTTCTATATTAGTTTGCAAAGTGCTTTACAAATATTACCTCCTTTTATCTTGACAACAACTTGGGAACTATGATTATCCCCATTTTATAGTTGAGAAAATTGAGGCAGATAAAGGTAAGAAGTTAGATGACTTGCCCAGGTATCTTTTGTTGATTTTTTTTTTGAGGCAAATTAGGATTAAATTAAGTTACTAGCTAGTAACTAGAGTCATACAGCTAATGTGTTAGGTGGCTACACAGCTAGCAAGGGCAGACTTGAATTCATGTTCTCCTGACTTCAGAACCAATGCTCTGTCCACTGCGCCATATAGATGTCTCTATAGCTATTAAGTATCTTAAGTTGGATTTGAAAATTTTTGAGGACAGGTAGTGTTTCATGGTTTTGACTCCCTACTGCTTGGCATTTATCAGACAATTAATAAAATCTTCCTTTATGGATTTATGTACAACTACTAAATATCAGAGCAGGGATTCTAATCTTTTCTAAAACCAGAGGATGGCTTTTGATGAGTTCTCGGGTTTTTGTTTTTTTTTAAGTTTTCTCAATGGCTACTAAGTGATTTCAACATGTGCGCTCTTCATGTTCAGATTTAGGTGCACTTTGCTAAATAAAAAAATCAGATAATTGCAATGAATAGTTCAGCTGGCTCAAGCAGGGAGTAAGCAACTTGAGATGAAAATAAATGTTAGTTAAAGTGTAATAAACATTGGGGCATCAAACTGACACCCCAGAGAATAATGATGCTAGGGTATTTACCTTGCGATCCTGAGAATGGGCTTCCTCCCCCATGCTCAGGCTGGCAGGCAGCCGGGAACTCACCCTGCCTCCTTCCATTTGGAAGCTGAAACTTGAGCACCTGACCATGCCTACCTCTGTCTGGAAGCCAGTGCTGCCTCTGCAGAGTGGTCTGGCTGCGACCATGAACTAAATGGTTACTTCTTCTATTGCCAGCCATGGAGTACATTACAGGACTCCAATGATCCATGGGCTGGGAGCAAGTTCCACTCCTGAACAAGCCAGTTTTGCTGCCATCAGGATAAGTAGTAAAGAATAACATATCACGAGGCCAAATGCAAATTGTTTTAAAATACACAGATGAGCTTGGTTCAGGTAGTGCCAATGCAGTTTCTATTTCAGCAGAGAGCTGTTTGGGGGCACTTTTACTACTCTCATCCAATAAAAATGCAACTGTTCAGGGATTCATTAAGTTACACTTTTAGGAGACTGTCAGGGAGAACAGGCCACAAATCTAGCCTAATTCTTGCTTTGGTTTTCAAAGGAGCACATCATTTCTTTGAATATGTGGTAACTAGGTGCCGTGCTACAGAAATAATGCTGAAATGGGAGTCAGAAGACACAGATTCAGGTTACTCAGGGAAGCACAGCTCAGTGTCACTGGACTTCAAGTGTGGAAGACACAACTTCAGCCTGGTTGAAGGAAATAAGGATGCTTTACCCTGGGACAAAAAGGCTCAGGGAGGACCCCAAAGCTGTCCTCAAGTAGTTGAGAGGCTGTTATATTCAGGAAGGACTAGATTTGACCTGTTTGGTCCCAAAGGGCAGAATTTGGAGCAACAGGTGGGAATTATGAAATAGATTTAAGTTTGATGTCGGGCAACAAAATTCTCAACAAAACTGTCCAAAAGAAGGATGGGCTTCCTTGGAAGGTGGTGGGTTCTTCCTTGTTGGAGGTCTTCAAAGTCTTTCAACCCTTGGAATCTGTGATTCTTGCTTCAGACATTAGTCCCTCCTCACAGTTTTTTGTTCTACATTACTTATATACAAATAAAATGAAGAGGTTGGCTTAGATAACCTCTGTGGGGCTTAAAATTGTTCACCCTACAATAAAAGAGACTAAGGCAGAGATATAAGCCAATGGTACTTTATCAAAGGGATCATGCTTCCCTCTAATGGAGTGAACTTCAAATCTTCATGATCTGAGATATCCACTACTTCTAGGACTCTATTTTTATTGGGCTAGATGTAAAGACTTATAAGAACTGCTTTATCAAATACAGAATAAATACAGTGGAGATGAAAATAAGCAAAATAATATGTCAGCGAGATCAGAAGTTAAGTGAAGCAAAGAATATTTCCATACAAGATGGAAATCTAAGGAAAAATCTTAAATTAGACCAGAGGAGATGATACAAGCTATCACAGTCAGTGACCTAAGTGTTCATAAAATGGTCATTTGCTCATATTGGACAAGACAGAATTGTCTGGAGGTACACAAACACAATTCCACATTGTCAAGTTACCTCTTGTATACTGGCCTCGGTCACCGTGACAAGGAAAAACAATGATAGAAGACTTCTAGTTAACTTTCTTTGGTTAAACAAGTGACCTTAGAAACTGTAGCTCATAGCTCTGGGGAACTTTTAATCTCTACATCATATTAAATAAATTAAAATTGATTTGAATAGAGTTTAAGTGTCTAAATGAATTATTTCCCAGATCTCTAAGATTCTTTATAACTAATTCCATGACTTTTTTGAACCTTGTTGTCTCATCTATAAAATGGGAATAATAATGCTTATGATCACTTGAACTTTAGAGTTGTTGGGAAGTTCTAGTGAAAGAATGCCCAGGAAATCCTTTGTGAAACACTGTCTTCTATATCTGAATGGCTATTTTTTTTGACAAATAGTTCCATAACTATTTCCATAAATATAAGATTATTATTTAGATTGAATTCTTTAATCTTGTTTCTTTAGGCATTTTTAATTCAATTTGATCAGAATGGAATTGAACTTATATCCACTGAATAGCTGACTTCTTATTCTGTGCTGGGTTCTAGGGAGAAGATGTTGTTGTCTCTGCCTCATGGACCTCTAGGAAGGTAAGACTCCCATTGAAGTGCTCCTGCAATGCTGCAATGTGATGGTTCTGAAAAGAAAAAAAGAAAGAAAAAAGGAAGGAAGGAAGGAAAGAAAGAAAGAAAAAGGAAGGAAGGAAGGAAAAAAGGCAAAGAAAGAAAGAAAGAGAGAAAGAGAGAAAGAAAGAAAATAATCTTAGGGAGGTCTTAGGCTATAAAATAAGTCCTAAATTAAGTGACTATGCTCTGTAACAACCAGATGAGAACACACTGATTGTTCACTAGGTTTAAAAATGGCTTAGATACCCCGATTGAATCAACCAGACACTTAGGCTTTTGACTAAATGTGAAAAATCTTTTGATTAATATAAAATATCTTTGAAAACCATTAGATAAACTAGAATGATTGCTGCACAGAAAGTCTTTTTGGATTGGCTGAGTCACTTTTACCCCTCATAATAGAATATCATATTCTATATCTAAAATTATAATGCCTTTGCTCTTTTAATTATTTCATTGCTATCCTTTATTTTGCTTATTTGTACACATTTGTTTGCTTGTTGTTTTCCCTGCTCCTTGAGAGCAGGGATTGTCTTTTGCTTCTTTTTTATATCTGCAGTACTTAGCACAGTGCCTAACACATAGTAGATACACATTGACAGATCAATCACCTATCCTGGGGGATAAAACAGAAATATAGCTGGAATTGAGGAATCATATTTAGAAGCTTAGTAGTGAATATGTCCAATTAAGCTCCTGAGAATGAATGCTTAGTAAAGGAAGAGGGGAGAACCCTGACTTTGTCTATAACCTTTTCCTTTGACCAAAAAATTAAAAAAAGACCTTATAAACCAGGAGGACCATAGGGTTTTCATTAACATCCTAGTGTCATCTTTAGATTGAGGAACCAATTAGATAGAATAAAGATAGGCAAATTCATGGTTCCATAGGAACCTAGCAAAAAGCTACTACTATATCCAAGGGGACTTTTATGAGTATCCATGAAGGGGATAAAGAGACTTCTAAGAAGCAGAAGCTGTAAGTTATCACTTTGCCACATGTGCTCCTTAATCTTGAACCTGTTTTTTCTCTGAATTCTCTTTATGCTTAAAGGGGGAATATGGAGGGGGGGGGCAATCTTTTGTATCAACTGTTCTTAGCACATTATCTTAGTAAATACTATGAGTTAAAAGTTGAGTCTGGCTGACATTGTTAATAATTGATAATCATACTGGTGATGACATGTGAGCAATAGAATCAGAAAAGATACCCCTACGCATCTTCTTAGGGCTACTCTTAGATCTCTAATGGGTGATAAAACAGCTTTAGCTCTGGGGATCCCACCCATTAGTGAAGTTTGGCGGGGAGGAGCAAGTTCTGGTTAAGAAGGGGATAGATCAGTATTGACAAAAATAATAGAAAGACTTATGGAGGAAGTAGACTTGCAATGCGTTTTGAATGACTGGTGGGTGGGCTTTTTTCTTTCTATGGAGAGAAAACAACAAGAGGGACAGTTTGGCACAGTAGAGTACTGGAGAGATATTTGATGACAAGAGGTTAAGAATAAGGAAGGAATCCTGCAAAGCCTTCGCAAATTCCCCTCCAAACATCTAGAAAACTGCCTCAGAATTGATATAGAATCGGGGAAGTAGCTTATCAACACAGCATATGGTGGATAAAAGAGAAGGTGGGGATAAATAAGGGAAAAACATCATGGAGGGGAATACAAAGTTATCATAATTATAAATGTGATGAGATTCATGCATAAAACAGAAGCAGATAGCAGAATGAATTAAAAATTAGAATTGTAAAATAAATGTTTACAAGAAAGGAAACTGATAATAATGAGACACCATGCCAGAATTTATGGGATACAGCCAAAGTAGTACTTAGGGTAGTCTAATTGCTTACATCAATAAAATAAAGAAAAATCAGATCAATGAATTAAGCACACATGTAAAAAACCTAGGAAAAGAATAAATTTTAAATCCTCAATTAAACACTGAATTGGAAATCCTCAAAATCAAAGGAGAAATTGATAAAATTGAAAACAGGAAAACCATTGAACTAATAAATAAAACTAGGAGCTGCTTTTATTAAAAAAACAATAAAACAGATAAAATACTGGTTAATTTGATTTAAAAAAAGGAAAGAGAAAACCAAATTACTAATTTTGAAAATGAGAGGGGATGAATTTACCACCAATGAAAAAGAAATTAAAATTAAATTATTTTGCCAAATATGTATCAATACATTTGACATAAATGAAATGGATGGATATCTACAAAAATATAAGTTGCCCAGATTAACAGAAGAAATAAAATACTTAAATAAACTAATATCAGAAAAAAAATGGAAAAAGCCATCAAAGAACTCCCTAAGAAAAAAATCTCCAAGGCCAGATGGATTTACACATACATTTTATCAAACATTTTAAGAACAATTAATCCTAATATTATATAATCTATTTGGAAAAATAGGGTTTTTTTTAATGACACAGATATGGTGCTGATGCACATATCAGGGAGAGTGAGAACTGAAAGAAAATTATAAGCTAATTTCCCTTATGAATATTGATGCAAAAATTTAAATATAACACTAGCAAAGAGATTGTAGCAATATTTCACAAGGATCATATGTTTGATAAGGTGGGATTTATATCACGAATGCAGTGCTGGTTCATTATTAGGAAAACTATCAGCATAGTTAAAAAATGACAATTCTACGTAAATTTATTTTTTTAGTGCCATACCAAACTATCAAAAATTATTTTATGAAACTAGAAAAATAATAAAATTAATTTGGAAGAACAAAAGCTTAAGGATATTAAGGGAATCAATGAAAAAAAAAAAAAAACTTGGAAGAAGATGGTCTAACCATGACCAGATTTCAAACTGTATTATAAAGCAGTAATTATCAAAACAATCTGGTACTGGCTAAGAAACAGAGTGGTGGATCAGTGGGATAGATTAGGTACAAATTACATTATAGTACATAATTACAGGAATCTGGTATACGATAAACCTAAAGATACACGCTTTTGAACAAAAACTCATTATTTAAATAAAAATTTCTGGAAAACTAGAAGAAACAATATTACAAAAATTAGGCACAGACCAACATCTCACATTGTATACCAAGATAAGGTCAAAATGTGTGCTTGATTTACAAATAAAGTGTGATACCATAAGCAAATCAAGAGAGCATTAAATAACTTATCTGTCAGATTTATGGATAAGGGAAGAAATTAAGAAGCTATAGAGAACATTCCAAAATGTAAAATAGATAATTTTGATTATATAAAACTAAATTTTTTTCAAAAACAACCAATGCAGTCAAAATTATAAGCAAATCAGAAAATTAGGGGAAAATTTTTACAAAAAGTACTGCTGATAAAGGTCTCATTTCTCAAATACATAGAGGACTGTCAAATTTATAAAAATTCAAGCCATTCTTCAATTGAAAAAATGCTCAAAGGATATGAACAAGCAGTTTTAAAGCTATTTATAGTCTTGTGAAAAGTGCTCAAAATCACTATTATTGAGAAAAATGCAAATTAAAACAAGTCTGAGGTATTACCTTACACCTATCAGAGTGACTAATGCAATAAAACAAATGGGGAAATATTGGATATTGGAGGGGATGTGGGGAAAATAGTACTCTAGATCATGTCTAACTTAGGTCCCTTTCAAATTTAAACCTCAGATCATTAGAACTGGAAGGTACCTTAGATATTCCTACACTCTCACTTTTCATTTTTTCCTTTTATTCCAGTCTTCTCATACAAAATGACTAATATGGAAATGTTTTACATAATAGCACATGTATAACCTATATCTGTTTGCTTACCTTCTCAAGGAGGGTAAAGTAGAAGGAGGGATGTGGGAGGGATAGAATTTGGAACTCAAAACTTGCAATAAAAATATATTTTTAAAAAGTACAGTATTGGATTTAGATCCAGGGAGACTCCAAGGCATCAAAATATAATAGAAAAAGCAAAGAGCACCTACATCAATCAAAGCACAAGTTTGGATCCAACATACATTTGTGCATATTCATGTATGTGTATACACATATGCATACTTTTTCTCTGACTCTTTTCCTTTCCCCAACAAAAAATAGCCCTTGGGCTGAAAGCCACCAATAGGCATCGTTATCAGTGGCACAGATTTATATTATCACTTAAGTGTGGGACTCTGCCTGCCTCTTACTGTCATAGGTACTTGATTCAACCTAAGGACTTTGAAGGAGAGAGAGAAAACTGATTTTTCATATTCTCTAATCTTATCCTGTAGCCCTATCCCAATATCCCACCAGCCCTTTCCCAAATTAGTCAGTTGAAAATAAGGTCACTCACAAAATCATAGAATGATAGATAGAACTGGGGGGGAAAAACATAAGTTTCATTTTGTCCAGTGCCTTTATTTTAATGAGGAGGAAACAATCCCAGAGGGGAAAGTTTTTTGCCTAGTCCTGGGGCTTCTGTCCAATTGCTATTCTTTCTTTCCCT